>NW_006238970.1:554520-556105 GCF_000226075.1 Solanum tuberosum | reverse complement strand
TATATATATAATTTGTAAAAAATTGATAGAACATAAAAGGGACATGATAGAAAACATAAAAGACAACACTTCTAGAGATTATCGTCTGTCTTGATGCGGTTGTTGTTGTTGTTTATGATAGAAAATATAAAAGACAACACTGAAAATACATGGAATGAACGTTATCAACATGTTGTACAAATAAATCATCAAGCAAACCCAATTGATTATTTCAATTGGTATCTACGACATTCACGCAAGTTCATTGCAAATGCAGAACATGTTGTCCAACATGGATATCAACTAATCGCAGGAAGATATGAGGTTTTTTTTAAAATACATAAATATCATTGACTTTTTCGTTTGACCTTTTTATGTATATATATATATATATATATATATATTAATGAATTTTAGGCAATGAGACATGAAAGATTGTATAGAATGAATCAAACAATAGAAAATAATAATACTCAGGCATTTCAAGTGAGAGACATTGCAAGACAAATGGCATCTTACTCTAGAGACGCTATGAATGCTGCTCATTTGAACACAAGGTTGAACTTTCAACAACATTATACTCCACCAAATGAAAATCAATCACCAACAACATCAAATTCGGGAGGTGTTCATATGGAAGAACATAATACGAAATTTTTGGAAAATCAATATGAGGTCAACACAAATTTATCATTGGCTACTTCTGACACCCCGTAGTACCCTGTTTTTTACTATGTTGGAGTATCTACGAGTGTGCCCAACTACACACAAGAAGAGGTAGTGGCTTTCAAACTCCTAATGTTGTAAATTTGGGTTTTGAAGAAATTCAACGAAGGAAATTATGGTTTTGTACGACAACGTCAATTTCAAAACTCATCATTTCATGCTGGGAGATTGAGTTTTTCGATGATAAACAATATACTCTTTAAATAATTTATAGAATATTTTATTTATATTAAATTATATGTTAATGATTTACATCTTATTCCAGGATGACATGTCACAAAATCAAAATGATGATGAAGTTGGACCTTCACAACAATATGTATGTTGTTATAATCGATAAATTTTCAATTTTGACATTTATAAAATATTAATAGAATTCAGTAATAAAATATAATTTGGCAGGACATCAACAACCCTCGAAGAACAACAAGGCCACACGTACCCACCACCTGTGGAACCGGTAGACATGAACAACAACAACAACCACATCAATACAGACGATAATCTCTAGAAGTGTTGTCTTTTATATTTTCATTTCATGCTGGGAGATTGAGTTTTTCGATGATAAACAATATACTCTTTAAATAATTTATAGAATATTTGAACCATGCATATATGTTGGAGTTCGAAAACTTCAATTTTATATATATATAATTTTTAAAAAATTGATAGAACATATAAGGGACATGATAGAAAATATAAAAGACAACACTTCTAGAGATTATCATCTGTCTAGATGCGGTTGTTGTTGTTGTTTATGTCTACCGGTTCCACAGGTGGTGGGTACGTGTGGCCTTGTTGTTCTTCGAGGGTTGTTGATGTCCTGCCAATTATATTTATTACTGAATTCTATTAATATTTTATAAATGTCAAAATTGAA
>NW_006238970.1:550089-554177 GCF_000226075.1 Solanum tuberosum | reverse complement strand
TAAATTATAATTTCACATAAAAAAAGTTGAAAAGTCAACTAAGTAGTAAATAAGGTCTAAACTATTGGATTTAGTTCGTTTGAAAAGTCACAAAGTAATGGCTAGCAATAAGGTCTAAACTATCTTTATGCATCATATCAACAACTATGTATTATTATTATTAGACTTTTAACAAACAACAAAATAAAACGAGAATATTTTATTTTATTTTTTTTAAAAAAAAAAACCTGCAAGGCTCATTGGAATTTGAGCCTTGTTTTACAAACCTATTTAAACGGTGTTAAGAATTGTTGCCCTTTTGGTTTCATAATTAATTGAGTTACTCTTTTGGAATTTTTGAAAAAATTTGTTGCCCTTTTGGTTTCGGACTCCAAAAATAGGCATCCCCTTTCATGAAATGATGCGACTACTATGAAAAACTGTGACTTTTATGAAGAGTTGCGAGTTTTATGACGAGTTACGACTTTTATGAAAATTTGTGACTTTTATGGAAGGTTCTGACATTTCCGAAGGGTTGTAACTTTTCGAAAGAGTTGTGACATTTTCGATAAGCCACAATAAGAATTCGTTCACACTATCCTTTGTTATCTATAAATAGAGGGTTTTCCTCTCATTTTGAAACAATGAAAATTCTGAACTTCTTCTTCTTCCTTCTTCTACACAATTAAATATTCAAGTACTTTGCTCCTGTTGAGTGGCTCACTGACACCATTATTTTTGTATCAATATACTTGTGAATAAAATTGTTCCATCCTGAGAGGATCTATTCCATTAAACCTCGGATACTAGAAGGGAATAATTTCCTTAAGGGGACACTGTGCATTTAGTGGGCTCAATCTTTTCTTTTCTGTTTCATTCTATTGTTATAGATCTTGGAATATATTTTTTTACAGTCATTAATTTATTATTATGATATTAATTGTAGTTTTTTAGTACATGTTTTAAACTTTGTTGTTTATATTTCTGCAAAGTTATTGTTATAAGTATTTGTTAGTACATATAAATATTATTTATTTATTAGAAAATTTAATATCTCATGTTGATGTTCATCTAATTTTCCAAAAATATCAAATAGTAACACTTCCTGGAGGCAAAATGATAAATTATAAAATCAAATTAAAGATGATTGATTGAAGGATAAATGATAAGATGTTATAATTATTATTTTCCTTTACATTATAAATGTACGTTACTATGTAATCTTATATGTAAGATAATATATTGTTTTAGATTTAATGATTGATAGATTCTAAGCATTATGTTATAAATTCAGTGATATTAAATACCAAATAGTAAATCATCATGAATAATTTATTAATACCTTTAATAATTAACTTCTAAAATCAAATCAATAATAACAATTAAGCTAGACCAAATACAAGATTAGATGTTACAACTAATTATTTTTCACTTTTCTTCCCACTTTATAATGAGTTTAAATTAGTAACTCTTTTAGATTTAAAGCCTCTTAAAATTTATATATCTGTATAAATCTTTATATTGAGAAGGTAACCAGCTCTCATCAACTCACACAAATTTTTTTCTGTTTTTTTTTTTGGATTTTTCTTATATTTTTCCTATTTAATTTAATATTAAATGCCTAAAAAACGTTAATAAAAAGAGTATTGTTAAGTATAAGCCGAAAAGACTCACAAATTTTGTCAGTTTCAAGAAGAAAGTCCAAAAGTCTCATGTTGGCTCAACCAATGCGATTGTCACTTTTTGGGGCCTTTTGTGGTGGTAACATGGTTGAAAGGTAAACTTTTTATTTTTGTTTAGATTTATTTAATATCTCAAATGATCACAAGTTCGAAAAAATTGTTTAGGCTCCAGTAGCCAATAATACGTTTACATTACTCTATTTGGTCGTTAAATTACTGTGCAACATTGCAGAAGTTAAGCATTTGGATTTTATTTTGGATAGGCTTTTCTATTTGGTGTCTTTAGCACAAATATTTTTATGGTTGTTTTCCTAATAACCTTAATGTGATTGCAGTTAAAACGTTGTGCAGAGATGCAGCGCTCCTGAAAAACATTTCATCTAAATTATTATGTACTATTAAGTATTAATTATTATACTGCACAGTATTAAAAAAAAATCTACTCGGCTTTATTTCATTATTTTGGGTTTGTAAGGTTGTGAATAATCCCTTGTCAAATAATATTTCACTTTCAATAGAATTTTACCCATTAATCAATTATAATTATTTGAGGATGCAATTTTGGTACATGTGTAGAAGACTTGAAGGTTATGTTTTTTGAAATCTTTTTTTCTTCTTTATGCTTATTTTAATTTCTTTGGCTAGGAAATACATGGCTTTTCCTTTCAGTTTCCAATACATTCTTAAAATTAGTTTCTTATATTCTTCACTTCTTCATCTATTAGAGAAAAAATTATTAACAATTTTTTTTGGTTCCAATATGTCAACACAACCATATCCAACTATAGAATGAGGTATTTATCTTTTGCTCTTTATATTTTTGCATGAATTCACAGCTTTTGATGTACATGGTTTCTCTTTTTATAAATTGGGCATAAAAGGTCAGTTCATTGCACTTTTGTGTTTTATCATCATATAGTTTTAATGTCATTTTTTATTTATTAGTTATCTTTCTTATTTGGTTAATATATTACTTTCTTTAACTTTTTTTCATTTTGTATGATATGATGACGATTATATTTTATTGCTTTTCACATTAATTGAGTTGATGTTACAGATGTTTGAATACATGAGGTAGACTTATATAAATTTTATACGGTAATAGAGGTCAAACGTGCAACGCACGTTCCTTGAACTAGTATATATAATAGTATGTTGTAAGGCTTATATTGTCATATTCTTGTGCTCAATCAACTTAAATGTTTAACTCTCTCATTGCCAGTCAGAATTTGGAGATGGTATAGGAAAACTTCTTGAATTATGACAAAGATGTTTGTTAAGTTTGGTAATGGACTGGTACTCAGAGGGAGCAGTTAACACTATGAATTAACTTGATTTTTGTGTTATAATTTGGTGGTCCTTATGAATATTCCCTTGATAATTTATGTACTAATTTTTTGTGCTTTTGTAGTGGGTAGAACTAACTTTGTACCTTGTACTATTCTTTGATTTAGAAATTTATAGTAGCCATGACAATGAATAATTCCTACTCCTGTACATTTATGTCGATGTAAAAGAAAGCCCATATTTTTCATATGAAAGGTATTCTTTGGAGTAAATTTAAGTATTTGTTCAGCATACTTTTGCATCAATCTATATCTATAGTTGCAATATGTTGATAATGTTTATAATTATGTATCTTCATGCATCTACGACTTAAAAGTATAAGATGTTGGCCCGTACCAGGGCCGGCCCTTGCCTATAAAATTTTAGGCATTGGCCTGAGGCCCTCAATTTTTGGGGGCCTCAAATTTTTATAAATAAAAAATTATGTATCTTAACCCTATTCAAATAGAAGAAATTAAGGAAACATTGTTTTGGATTCTTACATTTTCTTCGTTAACACTCATATTATTTATCCTTTGTAACTCTTTTTGCACTCTATTTCTTCAAATCTTTGATAGTTAGAGTAATACACTCTTAAAAATATGAATCAATAGTCGAAAATTGTTGAACAAAGTGCATTACAAATTTTTTTTTTAAATTTATTTGTTAATTTTCATATTAAAGTAGGTATACCAAGTTAATCAACTTTTTGAATCAGATTCTATGATTCTAACTCTTATCTTTAAAGTTTATCAACTTATTACTTATAAAATTGTGTTAATAATTCATATAATAATTGTCTCAATAAAAGGATGTTTTTCAATGCTGAATTGATAAAATCTTACTTAAAACTAATAATTAAAAAAAAAGTAGTTTGAAAAATCATTTATATAAAAGATATTAAGTAGTAATTTACATCTAGAAATTTAGAAAAATAAATGGATATAGATAAAATTTATATAGATTTTAGGCCTCTAATAAAAATTTCGCTTTAGGCCACAAATTATGTTGAGCCGCCCCTGGCCCGTACTCAAACATGGGTCATGGTCTTCTAGTATATATATATACTAGATAATGTGGCCCGTGCTATATAAATGGTAT
>NW_006238970.1:518316-549747 GCF_000226075.1 Solanum tuberosum | reverse complement strand
TGAGCCTGATAGAATTTTGAGAGTCAATGTATTGTATTATATAGGTTTTAAATATTTTAAATTGGTAATTATTGTAATTTTTAATGCTTTTTAAGTCATTTGTAAATGATATATGTTGCTTCCTTGATTGGGACTTTTCCAGTGCCCGTGATAAATATTAATTTTTTTTGTTTTAATTTATGTGATATCAATGGAATTTGAAGATCAGTCGATTTTTTATATGTTTTCTTAAAAATATATTTGAAGTTATTAAATTGTTGTGATTTATAGTATTTTTGCGTTAGTTTTGAATAATATAGGTTACTCATGTTTCAATTCACGTGAATAATCATAAATATTTTCAGTTGTTAATTCATTGTGAATTCTAGAAATTTTTACGTTATTTTCAAATAGTACATGTTACTTATTCTATTCCAATTAGTCAACCAAATTTCTTATATGATTTAAAAATATTTTTAATTGCTAATTATTGTTATTTATAGCATCTTTTTATGTAACTTTTAATAATATATAATTTGTTCAAATTCATATGACAATGATAAGATTTCAAGAGTCAACGCAATAAAAATTTAGTTTTTTTTAAAAGTTGTACCTCTAATATATTTTGTAGCTAAAATATACTCTCTCCGTCCACTTGTATTTGTCATGTTGCGCTTTTTGAAAGTCCATTTGACTAATTTTCAAAGTTAAATCAGATTGTATTAATTCGATATTTAAAAAAATAATTTAAATATGCAAAATCTATACAAAAAGTACTATAAATTGTAATTTTTTGCCTATGAATATGATGAAAAAACACATTGTAAAAATATTAGTTAAAATTCTTATAGTTTGACTCTAAAAAGGAAATCATAACAATTAAAAGTGCATAGAGAGAGTAATAAATAGGTAATTAAATTTCAAATAAGTTTAAAATAAAAGGTTTGAAAAAAAAGAATTAGATAGACAACATATATTGAAAATTGAAAACATATAAATAATAAATGGGCCCAAATGAGGTCAAATTTTTGGCTAATAAAGTAGTAGGTAATTAATGGTGTTAAATTGTCCAATATTATAAATTTTAAAGGTACAACCATAAAAGAAGAATGTACAACACTATCAAGCACTTATCATCCAACACTTGTCATGTGCTAAATAGTAGATATTCCCACTTATTATATATAGTAATATATAAACAATTTCCCCTAAAAGTCTTTGGGCCTTATAGGTAAAAGGCTCAAGTATAATATAGGATCAATAATATATATTGACCATGAGACTATAAAATTAAGGGAAACTTTTGCGGAAAAACAAACATATACTAGTTAATTAGCTATAGTTTGAATTAATTACGGCTCGCAGCTTAATTTTAGCTTTAATTACATCACTTTGTCCTCTTTTATACATATACAAATACAAATTATACACACATATATATACAATTATATGACATATATACAAATACAATTAGCCTCTCTCCACTCTCTGACCTTTCTCGCTCACCTCTCTCCTCTCTTCTCTCTCTCCCTGACCTTTCTCGCTCGCCTCTCTCCTCGCTTCTCTCTCTCCCAATCTCGCTCGCCTCTCTCCTCCCTCCCTCAATCTCTCTTGCCATATATACAAATATATATGTATATCAGTTATATATATACAATTATCTGACAGATACATATACAGTTCGCCTCTCTCCACTCTCCGCCCTCTCTCGCTCGCCTCTATCTTCCCTCTCCTAATCTCGCTCGCTTCTATCCTCCCTCTCCCAATCTCGCTCACCAGATATACAAATACATATGTATAATAGTTACATATATACAATTATTTGACAGATTTACATATACAATTCTAGAAATATACATATACAACTCCTCTTTCTCCACTTTCTGCCCTCTCCAACAGGTGCTGAAATTACACCAACAACTGGTGGAAATTTTCCAGCAGCTTTAGAAGAACCTGATTCAGCAGCTCAATCACTTCGGCGTACTCGAAAAAGGCTTGCATGGATGTCAGACTATGAGGTAATAGGAATTGAGGTATTTGATGATGCAATTACTCATTTTGCATTGTTTGCAGACTGCGACCCTACATTTTTTTAGAGTGCTGTTAGAAAAGAAAAGTGGAGAAAGGCGATGGATGCTGAAATTAAAGCTATTGAAAGGAACAATACTTGGGAGCTTATTGATCTTCTTGAGAAGCAGAAAACCATTGGTGTCAAGTGGGTCTACAAGACGAAACTGAAGGAAAATGGTGAAATTGACAAATATAAGGCGCAATTGGTGGCTAAGGGATACAAGCAGGAGTACGGTGTGGACTACACTGAAGTTTATGTTCCAGTTGCAAGGCATGACACTATCAGAATAGTAATTGCATTGGCGGCACAAAATTCATGGCCTATCTTCCAGTTGGATATTTCTACACGGATATTTGGAGGAAGAGGTATTTATTGAACAACCTCCTGGTTATGTTAAGGTTGGAAATGAGCATAAAGTTTATCGCTTAAAGAAGGCCCTTTATGGACTAAAACAAGCCCCCCGAGCTTGGTATAGTCGCATTGAGGCTTATTTTCTGAAAATGGGTTTTCAAAATTGTCTGTATGAGCATACACTTTTTGTGAAGATTGGGGATGATGTGAAAATGCTTATTGTATGCTTATATGTTAATGATCTTATATATATTGGGAATGATAATGCCATGTTTGTTGAATTCAAGAAGTCTATGATGGATGAGTTCGAGATGTCTGATCTTGGTAATATGCATTACTTTCTTGGATTAGAAGTGGTGCAATCTGATGATGGGATATTTATTTTCCAAAAGAAATATGTGCGAGAAATTTTAGACAGGTTCAAGATGCTGAACTGCAATCCCACCAACACACCAGTTGAGTTTGGTTTAAAACTAAACAAAGCTGGGAGATGAACGAAGGTAGATAGCCCGCTTTACAAACAAATTGTGGGCAGTTTAATGTACCTAACTGCCACAAGACCTGACATTATGTATGCAGTAAGTCTTGTAAGTAGATATATGGAGAGTCCTACAGAGATGCATTTGTTAGCAGCGAAGAGAATTTTTCGCTTCTTACAAGGAACGAAAGATTTTGGCATTTTCTACCAGAAAGGAGAAAAGTCAGATTTGATTGGCTTTACGGACAACGACTATGCAGGAGATCAAGACAACAGAAAGAGCACTTCCGGTTATGTTTTTTATGCTAGGCACAGGGGCTATTTCGTTATCTTCCAAAAAGCATGTCAGTTTATCGAGTACTGAAGCAAAATTTGTTGCTGCTACAGCTTGTGCTTGTCAAGTTGTTTGGTTAAGAAGGAATTTTTGAAGAACTACAATTCAAACAAGAAAGAGCAACTACAATTTTCTGCGACAACAACTCTGCCATCAAGCTATCAAAAAATCCTGTGCTACATATGGAAGAAGCAAGCACATTGACGTGAAGTATTATTTGAATATTGCCGAAGTGAAGACCAACTGACAAATATCTTTATCAAACCTCTCAGGTTGTTTCCTTTCCAAAATTTGAGGAGGTTGATTGAAATTGGCAATATGGAAGAGTTCAAGAAGTTGAAGTTAAACTGAAGCATGATAGCTTTCAGTTTAAGGGAGGGTGTTAGTTTTCAAAAGAGTCCCGTTAGTAAAATAAGAGTTGTTAGCAAATAAAATTTCTATATGATAGGTTTGTCCTAGTCTTAAGGAAGTAGTTTTATACGTGAGTTGTTATCTAGTTTTTAGGAGAAAGCTTTGTAGGGCAATTCCTAATTTTTTAGTCTAAGTCTGCTGGTTCTTTTTTTAGCTATATAAAGACTGCAGTAACAGCATTGAAAAGTACTACAGTCAAGGAAATTTCTTTCCACGTTTACTGCCTCTCTTTCTCTATTCTATTTTTGCTTCTTGAATCTGTTTTACTATCAAGAAATTGTCGTCTTATGTACAATTCAACAAATTAAATACAACTAAGAGCACTTCTGTAGTGTTTAACAAAGGTGACATACTTGCTTAATTAGTTGGAGTTCTATTTGGGTGTATTTTAAATTAAATTTGGCCACATTAATATTTAAATTGGGCCTGTAGAATGTAGTATTAATGTAATTAAATTTCAATTTTTCAGTTTAATCGAATTATATTAGTTAAAAACCGAATATCGAACCTAATAGGTAACTCCTCTCGTGCATGCATGTCAAATTAATGATGAGAAGAATAAATTAATTAACGGAGGAAACGAAACATTAATCGCATTTCCCCATGTGACTTTTACTTGTTCCAATGAATGCAATATGCATATATTATGAGTATTTTTCACCTAATTAAATTACTTAATTGATCACCTTGTCCATGCTTAATTTTCGAATCTTTTAGTATTGTGTCCATGTTGAATAAACTTTCTTCAATTTTTGGTTCAATGAATAAGCAAGAAAATCATGTTCCGGTGAAAACAGAACAAGTAGTCTTGAAAGAGGAATATTGTGTTCGTGCATGGAATAAAAAAACTGAAGAAATTGTTATTCCGGGTTTGATAGATGTCGTCTTTTCTTGGTCTTTCGCTCATGTCCTCAACAAAAATCTCTTCAAAGACGAGGTTAAGTCTTTCTTCTATATATATATATATATATACATACACGCGCGATGCACAAAAATGACAAATATATACCAAATGTACAAGTATTTGTGACAAGTTTAGGGGATTCATTTATGAAAATGGATAATCTAATTATCTTGATATGATCTTAACCTATTATTGGTCAGCATGTGTTCTGTTGTTACTTCATTGGTAAGTGGTTCTAATTAATTGTTAATTAGAGTTTCGAAGAATTATTACCTCAAATAATTATATTTATGGAATATTCTTGACTAATAACCATAGGAACAAGTACTTCATTTATTTTACATGTATGAATGTATATATGGGAGTTCTTAATGATGGAGTTTAATTTGTACACTGTATGTGCAAGTTGTTTTAAATCACCAAAATTTATTTATTTGAAGTTAAATTTTATTGAGAGTTAGAGTTTAGTAGTAATGGTTTAAACTGTAGTAGAGTTAAAAGATTCTTTAATTATTTTGTTATATTTCCTAATATTCTCAATGTATTTTTCATTTTATACTACTATGTAATTTTATTAACATAGAATATAACATACTACTCCCTCCCTCCCTCAATTATTTGGGAGTACTTTAATTTGACTAATCCATGTTAAATTTGATTAAATTAATTAACTCAATTTTTAAAATTAAAATTTAGATATTTAAAAATGATACAAGTATGGTGTATATATTATGATTTTTCCAATGTCAATATTATTTTAAAATGTCAATCAAAGTTCACATAGCTTAACGATCTGTTTTGCCATAAACATTATTCACTTTTCTTGAATAACTTTTTACTTTATTTGAAAATCCGCGTTTGACCATGAGAATTTCAAATCCAACTTGAAGTAATTTGTTTGAAGTTGTACTTCAAATTCGGAAAATAACTTATTTTGAACTTGTATATAAATTTATTCAATAATAAAAATTATTCCAAATATTCTTTACAAAAATGCAACTCTATTGTAAATTCCAAATTAAGTGAAAAATATTTGAAATTTCTTGCCATGGGACTACTCAAATCTCCAAAAGCAAAAGTGATGGAGTGAGAGCTTGTTGCTATGTGTGGAAACTTTGGTGTTGTGAATTGTGATTTGAGTAAAGCCAAATTAGCTACTGGAAAATGGCCCCACATGTTCAATTTCTGGAGGGGACATGCCTGTTTTATGAGCACATTTTGCATAGACCAGATCATGGCCGGTTTCCTCGATAAATTACATTGTATATATAAAAAGTTAAAATTCGCCAGTACTGTACTTTTTGACAAGTTAAGTGAAGTATCTATAATATTCAACCTTTATAGATTCATGACTTTGATATTGTGCAATTTGTTAAACAGGTTAAACAAATTCCAGAGACATTCTTGTCAACTGATCATTACTTCAAGTCATTCATAAGTCCGCTTATAGAAGAAACACATGCTGATTTGCTCTCAGGGGTGACAAATGCTTTTCAATCCCCTGCACTTGAGGTTATCAATGTCAGAAAGTCAGCTGATTATAAGCCTCCAAAGGGTTTATACTACAACGTTTTGTTGAACACAACTACTAACGAGGGACAAAGATTTATGAAAACATATGAACCGGAGGTAGGTGATCTGATTGCACTATCAGATGTAAGGCCGAAAACTACTGCAGACTTTAACAGACCAAAGAGATCATTTCTCATTGCATTTGTCCAAAGCAAAGATGAAGGTTTAAACAGGATAACCATCTTGTCTTCTAAGCCTATCCCGTTTACAAAACCAGATAGAGAAAAGCATGAACAAGGAGATAGTCTTTTCATCGTTTACCTTTCTAATTTGACGACCAATATTAGAATATGGAATGCTTTGAATTCTGACATGAATAGTGAAAACATCAAGATTGTTAGCACTGTGCTAAACGTTGATCCAAGTGTGGTAAGAATATCTTTTTTCCTGTCAAATTTGATCTATATATAAGTTTCATTGATTAACATCTAGTAAATTTTAATCATTTGCAGGATGAAGAGAACTGCTCGCATTGCTCATTAAGTGAAACACAAACTAGTGCCATATTAAATCATAGGACAACCATTGACTCTTTTGGGTTAGATAATGCGCAACGAGAGGCTATTATAAGTTGTATTGCAACAAGAGAATGTGGTCACCAGAGTGCTGTTAAGCTTATTTGGGGTCCTCCTGGAACTGGCAAAACAAAAACAGTTTCTTCCTTACTTTACGTCTTGTTTAACATGAAATGCAGAACTCTTACTTGTGCTCCCACAAACATTGCTGTGTTGGGAATTACAAAGAGGGTGATGCATCTAGTGCAGGATGGTCTGAAATATGACACCTATGGTTTAGGTGACATAATTTTATTTGGGAATCGGAAAAGAATGGGGATTGATGATCATGAAGATCTGTTTGATGTATTTCTTGATAACCGAATTGCTGCTCTTACGAGCTGTCTGTCTCCTGATCAGGGGTGGAAAAGTTGTATACTCTCCATGATATCTTTGCTTGAAGATCCTAAAGAGCTATACCGTGAATACCTGCGAAACCATGATGAATACCTGCGAAAAGAAAAACTAATGAAGGGAGATAGCATTAATGATGTTGCAGAGGAAGAGAAAGGAAGGAGTACAAGTATAGACAATCAAGGACTAGATAAAAATAAGAAGAGTAAGTTGCAGAAAACATTCGTCAATCAGGATTTAAAAGATAATGAGAAGAAGATATCAAATGATGATAAAAGTTCTCAAATGATGAATAACTTGAGATCAGTTGACAAAATTGAGAATGAAGGAGAGGTAGAAAATAAAAAACAAGCCCGTAGTTTTACATTTGAGGAGTTTGTTACAAGCAAATTCAAAAGGATCTTGGAGCAGTTGACAGTTTGTCTAAAGAGCTTGTACACGTATCTGCCTACTTCTTTCATTCCACTAGAAGTAGCTGAAGATATGATCAGAGTTCTTGAGATGCTTCAAACTCTTGGAACACTGTTCCTTAATGGGAGATATTTTGCGAATACATTTGAATGCATCGAAGTATTGAAATCTCTTACCGAGAGAATCTCTCTTCCAGATATCACTGATATTCGAAGTTTTTGTCTGAAGGGTGCATGTCTGATTTTCTGCACAGTCTCGTGCTCATCAAAATTGTACACGGTAGGAATGAACCCTCTGGAGATGTTGGTAATTGATGAAGCAGCTCAGCTGAAGGAATGTGAAACCGCTATTCCCCTGCAGCTTCCAGGTCTTCGTCAGGCCATACTCGTAGGGGATGAGAAACAATTGCCTGCAATGGTTCACAGCAAGGTTTTCCGCTGATCTTTTTATTACGATACTTGTTTTTTAAGAAAAAAAATGAATCTGTTGCTCTTAGATCATTGACAAAGTGTCCATTATTGCCAGATCTGTGAGAAGGCCGACTTTGGAAGGAGCTTATTTGAAAGGCTGGTAAATGTAGGACACAAGAAGCACCTTCTTAATGTTCAATATAGAATGCACCCTGCAATAAGTTTGTTCCCAAATAGAGAGTTCTATGAAAATAAAATTACGGATGGTCGGAATGTAAAAGAAGCAATGTATGAGAAGAGATTTCTTAAAGGAAATATCTTTGGCTCCTATTCTTTTATTAACATAAGCAATGGAAATGAGCAGTATGACAACAAACACAGTACTAGAAATATGTCAGAAGTTTATGTCATAGCCGAGATCGTTGCCAATCTTTATAAAGGTAATACTATCTTTCAAGGACTTCATCTATGCTTATGATGACGTTTTCTTGTTTTCAGTACTGTAATTCAGTTAGCATGGCAATTGTGTTGGAAAATCTGATTTCATTTCTAAATTATAGAGTCTGTTACTTCAAGGAGAAAGGTTTCCGTCGGCTGTATATCTCCTTACAAAGCTCAAGTTTTTGAGATTCAACAAAAACTTGGGCATAAATATGGCACAGATGTCAACAGCCACTTCTCAGTGAATGTACGCTCCGTTGATGGTTTCCAAGGAGGCGAAGAAGATGTGATAATTATATCCACGGTTCGTTGTAATGGGAGTGGACTAGTGGGATTCCTTTCTAGTTGTCAGAGAGCAAATGTAGCACTGACTCGAGCAAGGTACTAAGTTATTGGCTGTTCTTATCTTACTACTGTCTTTTGGTGTTCATTCAGTGATAAGATAATTGATGAACATTCTCTTTCTTTGGCTTTGTATGCAGATTCTGCCTTTGGGTATTAGGGAATGCCACAACTTTGGTTAACAGTGGTTCCATTTGGAAGCAATTAGTCATTGAGTCCAAGGCTCGGGGTCGTTTCTTTGATGTTAATGAAGACAAAAGTTTGGCTCAAGCGATTTTGAGTGCTACCATTGAGGTTGGCCAGTTTGAAACACTACTCACCATGAACTCCCCTCTGTTCAAGACATCCAAGTGGAAGGTATGCTGCTTCATCTCGCTTATAACGGATTCTTTTCTTTGAGTCAATTAGCTACTTTGGAAAATTTGAAGGCCTTCACATAACCCCTAAGCATAACAGGTTCTCTTTAGTGAGGATTTCTCAAAATCCATTGCCAGAATTAAAGATGTTGCGATGCGTAAAGAAGTGATCTCCCTTTTGGAGAAGCTTTCAAGTGGTTGGCGCAAGCCAGGAAACTACAGCTTATTCAGCAACAGTGGCAGGAATTCATCTGAACTATTGAAGATATACAGTGTCAAGCACCTAAAATTAATTTGGAGTGTAGATATTTTGCTAGAGAACTTGGCATACTTTCAAGTGTTAAAATTCTGGGACATCCTACCAGGACATCAGATATCAAGATTCGCAAAGGTCCTTGACGTCCGTTTTGATACTTATACCATTCATAAGATGAATCGCTGCAAACACAAGCTTGTGGAGCGGTACATACATTTCTGAATTCTTCCTTCGATGAATTGTTGTCTCGTTGTCTGTTCTTAAAAAAATATTACTCACATTTTCGTATTTCGTATTATGGAAGAACCATTGAGGTGCTGACTTCACAAGTCTTAATATATTTTCGTAGAAATTTAACACTACCAATGACTTGGCCAATTGATGGAAATGATGATTCAATAAACTCAGCTCAAAGTGATCTAGAGAAGAACTCAGCGCATCAACTGGCATCAAGTTTCAGGTACACTATAGGATCTTCAATAAGTTCCAAGTTAGTTTGGCGTGTGTACTAGAGGGTTCTTCTTTAAGGGCAAATACTTCATGGCTATGGGAAAAAACAAGATAGAAGATTCTATTATAAAACTTTACCGAGAACTGAGTTTGTATTTTATTTCCTCATTTCATTGGTGAAAACTGTTTCTTTTTTATCTAATTAATGAAGCAGAAGTGAATTCTTTGTTTTGTGATACTGATGTTTTCCTGTCTCTTCCAGAAAAATGTGTGTGTCTAAGTCACAAGTTGTCTCGGATGAGGAATTCGAAGATCCTAACCAGATGAAGATTCGATGTCCCTGTGGAAGCTCATCACAAACTGAACCAATAATTCAGGTTTCACTTCTGTGTTGATTCCCTTCGTCTGCCTTAATTATGAGCAGTAAATATGTTTAAGTGTGTGATCATCTCATCTAAAAGCTTAAGATGTTAAAGAGCAAACTTTTATTGTTTAATTGTATTCTGAACACGCGCCTCACTTCTGAGCTTGATTCATTTTCATGGACCAAGGCACGTGGATTTTGTTTTGATAATGGGTGGTGGTGAGAGTCAATTCCAGGACCTCTGCTTGCTATGATATCAATTAAATACACTTTGTTTGTCTTTTAACGGAACTTCACTTGCAGTGTGAAGATAGAAGATGCCGTGCATGGCAACATGTAGATTGTGTCATTATTCCAGAAAAGCCTGTCGAGGGAGTTGCTCAGCAAAATACTCCTGAAACTTTTTATTGCGAATTGTGCAGATTGAGTTGTGCAGACCCGTAAGTATCATTTAATTTCTCTTTACCTCGCTTCATCAACATCAGACTTTCTCAACACACGGGATATTATGATGCTAGCCCATTCTGTTTTCTCTGCTACAACATTAACTATAAACAGACTGGATTATTCCGTTCAATAGAGCAAGTTAATGCGATTTCAGGTTCTTATCTCCATGTTGTATCTCTAAGCATAAGAATAAGATATCTAGGCTTTCTCTTGACTTCAATACTTGTCAGCTCATTCTTTCCTTTTCTTAGTCGGTCTCAAAAAGAATATACACTTTTCTATGTTTAGTAACAATTTAACTGTAAACTTCTTGTTTTACCCTTAATTAGATGATTTATAGCTATTTAGACCACATATTTCAAAAGTTTTTTCATTTATTCTTAAACTCTGTACCTCGTTAAACACCTTCACATATATTGCAGCAGAAGGAGTACCTGGTTGCGTCACAGTTACCTGTCTTCAATTCAAATGAACTATTGCTTACTCCTCATTATATGTAACGTTTAAGAAGCATGAGAATGAAACAATCGTATGTGAGGAATTCTTTGTCATTTTCTATATGTAAAGTTTTGTACATAGGATGTCGATACTAACAGTAACCAGGGTTCTCCTATGCATGGGAGTAAAATCTTAAAAAGAGCTATGTTTTTTTTAGACTCTTCAAAGCCAGCACTTTCATTTTATCTGCATATGGATACTTAAGTGACGCATTGAATTTTTGACTCGTTTCTTATATTAACTACATATGGAATTGTAAGTGCTTTGACATTCACTGATTGAATGGTCTATATGCAGATTCTGGGAGATGATTGATAACCCTTTATCTCCTGTGAAGTTTGGTTTTACTAGTGCTCCAGCAGATGGGTGAGTTACCTGTACCTTGTTAGTTTTGTGAAGCCATTCTGTCCTATAAATAACAGTTAATGTATAGTTAAAGCCTCTAAAAAAAAAGCATTTGCCAATCTTAGTAAAAAAATATATATATATTCGACTAATCATACAGTAATAATGACATTCTTTTGGGGGCGAAAGGAGTGTTCTTTTAGTAAACCTGCAATCATATAAACATCTCTAGTTCATTAGGAGAAATTTGTGTCTGCATTCTAGGCTTGACTATCATGACTTTTCTTCGTTGTCCTTTTCATGCTATATTTTGGGATTTGCCTTTTTGCTTGTTTTTGGTGAACTAACTGCCATTTCATATTTACATTAGTCACTGGTTATGCTATGACGGATGTTTGTGAATCACTTTACATTTGCAAATTTTCAGCATAAACATTGAACAGAGGATTGAAAAAACATTCCAACTCGGTAGAGCCAGCAGATACCTATTGGCAAAACAGGAATATGATCTTCAGGTTGTTGTTCGAGTAATGACTTGAGTTCAAATAGTTATTGTGTATTCATGATTTCATTTTATTTTATTTGTGCAATATTTTCAGGCTTGGTGCATGCTTCTGAATGACAAGGTACAATTTAGGATGCAATGGCCTCAGAATGTTGATTTGCAGGTCAACGGTATGCTCTATTCCATCTTGCTCAAGTATATTTTTCTCCATTAATTTGTTCTGGGGAGAGGTGATTAGACAGGACATTACGCGATTACAGCTTATCGACCAGTTGAGTAACTTCAATTATATCTGGACCAACAGGAGTTCCAGTGAATTGCATAGATAGAAGTGGCTCACAATTGTTGGGTGCAAATGGCCGCGATGATGGTGCAATAGTGAGTATTCGTGTTTTTCCAAGGCAAAATTCATTGTGATTTATAGTTTAATATAACTTTTAATTCATGTTTGTTACTTGCCATTTCTCTGTTTTCTTATTGAGATATATATGAAACTACCTTTGATTCCCAGGATGGTTTTCCTCAAGTCTATTTTTTTTGTCTTTTTTTGCTTTTTTAACAGATCACACGTTGCTTCAGAGATGGAATTAACAAAATACTATTAACCGGATGTGATGCTCGTGCATTTTGCGTAGGGATTAGACTTGTAGAGTGACGTACTATCCAACAGGTATTTAGTCTGTCTTAATAATGGACATGTACTAGTTATTGACTCTGTTATATATAGTGTCTGAATAAAACATTATATTTTGTGTCTAGATTCTAAACATGATCCCTAAGGAGGCTGATGGTGAGATATATGAAGATGCTCTTGCTCGCGTTTGTCGATGCATTGGTGGTCGTACAACAACTGAAAATGCTGACAATGACTGTGACCTTGAAGCTGTCGTTGCTGATTTTGTTCCTGTCAATCTTCGATGCCCTGTAAGCAAATACCTTTGTTTTGGTTATCCCTTTGCGCTAATTGCAGTATTTTGATTTTCTCGTTTTGCATCGATGTATGTATAGCTGAGTGGTTCAAGAATGAAGATTGCTGGAAGATTCAAACCTTGTTTACATATGGGCTGCTTTGATCTTCAAGTATTTATTGAAATGAATCAAAAGTCTAGGAAGGCAAGCATCTAGGAACCTTCCTATCAACTCAATTCAGATTATTTTTTTATACTATGTTTTAGTATGTGGTGATATATATTTAGTAACAAATGTTGTTCATTTCATGTAGTGGCAATGCCCCATCTGTCTCAACAACTACTCTCTGGATTATCTCATTATTGATCCATATTTCAATCGGGTCACTTCTCAGGTTCGGGTTGTTATTGCTTGTGATCTTGGGTCTCAACTATCTTAGCCTCGTTATGAGTTTATATACAACAACAACATACCAGCGTCAGTGATTCAATAGGGAGGGTATGGGGAGTTGCAGAGTTTATATACACATATAATATAATACTTCCTCCGTTTCAAAATGAATGTCTAGTCCCTATTTTAACTTTTCACAGGGCATGTAAGCATAAGATTAAAGAGTATATTGGTACATTCTACATATCTTTAGTTTAAGAAAACAATATTCAGAAGTTTCTTTTACTTTCTTAAACTCGTGATAAGTCGTTTTTAATTTGCTAGTTGTATTTTCTGTTTGGTTAGCTTACCAATTATGGGCAAAAAATTTACATTATCATCATATAAAAAGGAAGTTAAAATTTTATTCTTATTTATGGAAATTTTTCCTTTTTGTCTTTGGTGGTACAGATGAAAACTTGTGGAGAATTGGTGACAGAAATAGAAGTGAAACCTGATGGTTCTTGGCGTGCCAAGGCAGAAGGGGATCTCAGACAGTGGCACTTACCTCATTGAATCTCAGGATATATAGAGTGTAAACCCAAGATTGGACTTCTTTAAAATACATATATATACTTTGACATAGGATTCATGCCAAAATGAGCTCAATATATATTATTCTATTAGTATCAATAATGCTATCCAGATGGAATTGGAAAAGTCTATTAAATTCTAATGTTTTTTTTTGAAATATTTGAAGTTTTTAATTGTTGTGATTTATAGTAATTTTTACATCATTTTCAAAGAATGTGTCTCCCTCTGTTCCAATTTATGTGGCACAAATGAAATATGGAAAGTCAACCAAATTTTTTTTGTATAGGTTTTAAATATTTTAAATTGTTAAAGAGGTTGGGTACACAGAGCGGGCCTTGTTGCTAAAGCGACAGGGCTGAGTTGGCCAGGCTCTGCTAACATGATGCCCTGGCCACTTAAGTGATGCCCCCTTAAGCGAGCTAAGGCTGCTAAAGCGGCTGCCGCCTGACTGGCCTATCTCTCTAAAGCGGAGCCCTGGCCACTTAAGCGAAGGTCATTAAAGTGACACAAGGGCAGTAAAAGTTGTGTCACCAACATCAGGAACTAGAAAATCCATCTAATCTCTCGGACTCCGCTTGGGTGCTTGGGATTGGTTCGGAACCCCATGCGCACAAACAAGATATGCAATCCTATCAAATTTGACATTCCAGACTTAACGGGGCAATCAAAACTTTCATCCGAGGTCATCTTGACAAAAAGCGGGTCCTACACCCATACTCTGCTTTAAGCCAAAATCACACAAGGGGTTCAGAATTAGACCTAGGAGCCTCGAGATTTACACAAAGGGTCATTCTAGAACAAACTCAACATTTCGGAGCTAACTGCGTTGACATAAATCTCTTCTAGGAATTTTAACCAAGAATACTCACTGAGGTCAAACTTAGGCCAAATCTTAAAACCTAAAATGCCTAATGGCATAAACTTGCACTAAAGAACGACATATGTCACTTGCCTAAAATGACCCTTCCAAAGTTGATGGAACTGTCAGAATTGCATTAAGAGACAGTCTTTTCCTTAACTTCTGATAAAATTCAAATTTCAAAAACTCCAAAACATGAAAACTTGCAAAAAAAATAAATACAAATGAACGACCATGTGATTGAGCTATCATTCCCAACAAGTCGTAAATGATTTGGGGTCACTATAAAAATGCTCTAAATGTTAAAAAAAACTCATTATCATCGATATAAACTAGAGGGTCATTACAACTGCAGTGCTCCCGTTATGGCGAGAGGTTTTTTGCCATAGCGAAAGTCGCCATAGTGGTGCTCAAGCACTATAACGGGCCTCCGTGATAACGAGTATCAGACATGATAGCCGGGAGAATGAGAGACTAAAATCTTTTTCCCTTTATTTTTGCCTTTCATTCTTAACCCGAATTCTATCACATGTTCAATTCTTATCAATGCAAGAAAACAACCGAAATTTCTTCCAAACATCCTAGCATAAATACGGGAATTATAACATCCCAAAACAAGCATTCATGTGCTATCAAAATAAGGAAAGCAGTAAATTTGTCTTATGCCCAAATGAGGCAAACAAAAATCAAAGTACCAATATCCAATAGGGGGATTCTAGTTGTGTGCCCAAATCACCATCATGGGGCAAGGTCTCTTGACTCGGCCTAGCTCATGAAAGGGAACTCTTCTATGTCCTTCGATTCCAACTGGGGCAGGTCATGTTCCAGAGTGATGCAGCTGAACATGACCTTCATGGTCTTCCACATGAGGGTCGCAAGATGGTCTCGAGAGCACCCTCTCCTCCTTTCACCATCAAGCTCCTTGCGGAGCGCGACTATGTCCTAGAATGGAACAGGTGGGGTAGAGGGTTTGGCAGATGTATCTTTCATGAACCTCTTGACTACAATCAGGTACTCCCCAAGGTGACTTCTAGATAGTAGGGGTTGGACTAGCTAGGTAGCAGGGGTGGTATTGTCATTGAAAGTTTTGTATGAGACTTCTTACCTTGTGAAAAACATCTTTAGTTTTGGGGTTTTTAATTTTCACTCTTGAAATTGACAATTGTAAGTTAAATTCAAAGTGGGTGTTGATTATAATTGCTTAATTTCATCACATCCATGGTTTCTATCATGATAGGTATAATTTCCTTACTTTTTATTATGAGTGGCTAAAACCTCAATTCTAGGGGTGCAATTCTGGGGTTGGGTATTGATTTAATATAATGGGTATCATTTTTTCTCTGTTTTATTATTGTACATTCATGAATTTAGGCTAATTAGCATGGGGTTAATTCATGGGTTAAGGTTGCAAAATTAATCATATTCTCGATCTTTGATTAATGCTCGAAAGAGATCAATTGAAATGGGTAATTTGTTTAATGCATGCAATTTATGTTTGATTCTATGGTTTGCTTGAAAGAGAGATTATCGTTCAGATCTATTTGTCCAAATCTGCTCGAAAGAGAGATTTTGTAAGGTAATTGATTGAATTGTTATTCACATAAATGAGACCGAAAGGAGATTCAATGAATAGGTACTATGAGATCGAAAGAAGATTAGTGCCATTGAAGATGACTCAACCTATCTATGATTGTTTAGCACTACTGAGCAACACAATAACCCTTATGTGACATCAATTCCAATCCCCGCACCCCTAGATTACTTCTTAATTGCTTGAATTTCTGAATTTTAATTTAATTGTGACACTTGATATTTCAAACTATTTAAGTAAATTTTCTGGAATCATCCACTCATTTGCTCTTAACGTACTTCAACAAATAGATCCACATTCCTAATTTCCTAGTTGAATTCTTATCCCTAAATCATTCCTTGTGGGATTCGACCCTGATGCAATTCGGATTGCACCAAGGTCGTTCACTCGAAGTCAAGCTCGGGACATTCAAAGAATGCAAGGATTATTCATGAAACTAAAGGTTCTTGAGCTTGTGTTGATGGAAAAGAAAGGGTTTCATGCCTTAAAGATCGCTTGGAGAGGCGAAGGGAAGACGATTGAATAAGTTGCCACTTTCAGCGAGCTTGACTCCTTTGGCGACTCGTCAAATGGCTTCGGCGAGGGCTCCTAAGCTCGCCGAAAGTTCCAGAGAATCAACAAGAGTCATCTCGCTAACTCACTCGGTGACTTGCCGAACTCATTTGGTGAGGACAATCCAACTCATCGTTTTTACCTATTTTGGGCCCCTTTTGTAATAACTACCTAAAACTATAAATAGCTAGTGTAGGTTCTCATCTCGGTAGACTATTTTGAATATTGATATTGTGAAACTCTTGTATGAGCATTGAGAGCTTGGTACAAGCTTGGGTTGATTATTGTTTAGAAACGTTGGTTGCGAGGTGAATTCATTTATTCCCTCGAGGTTATCGTAAGAGGTAGGTGCTCATTGTAGAATTAACAGATGAGGTCTTAAGGTTTAATATACCTTTTGGTTGTTTTCTATTTCCTCTTTTTGTGTCTATCTATCTATGTTTCTTTTTTGTCTTTTGTTTCTACATTTTCATTTGTAATTCGTAGTGAAAATTACATCTTTTGGTATCAGAGCTTGGTTTAGATTCGTTCCTACGAGTGTAGTCTTGGGTTTGTTACTATAAAAAAAAAAGTCAAATTTGTTTTCAAGAAAACCCAAAAATATTTTTGTTTATTTGAGTCTTGTTTGAAGTTTCTAATGCTAAATTAATGGTCCCTATCATTACTTGAGTCTAAATCTGAGATTTGATAGAGTTTGGGGGTAAGATTGAAGGTTCCACCATTATTGAGTGAAGAAGCTTGAAGAAGATTCAAATGAGTTTTGAATATGAATGATTTGGCAAGGAATTGAAACATAAAAAGTATTGGAGATTGTTTCGTACATCAAGGGGAATCTCTATCTCTAATTTCGTGAAGTTCCGAGCCAAAATCATTAAGGGTTAATTTCAATTTTCAGATATCTAATGCTTACCGTCAATGATCTGACTATTATTTTACACTAAAGTCGACGAAATTTTGTCCATTCTGAGATCTTTTCTTTTCATCTCTAAATTTGCTTCCAAGGAGCTTTGTTGTTTCTGTTTTTCTTTTTCTGGTGCTTGTTATCCTTCTTCCCTTCAAGATTTTTCTTTTATTTATTTAGTATATTGTTGAATTTTTTTCTCTTTGATACGTACATGTTCAATGAAACTTGTTTGATATTCCTGAAAAGTTAAAAAGTAAAGAAAGGAAGAAAAACAATTAAAATAAAGAAGATGTTTGAAAGACAATTATAAAAAGAAATGAAATATTGAGAAAGGAGCTAATCAAACCATTAATTTTTCTACTAGTTCGTCAATAATGAACACATCAATATCAGTTGGTGAATAACTTTTACCATATTTTTAAAAATGATTTGTGATTATCTACCCTATTTTAAATATTAGAGAAAATTGTTGCCATTCTCTTATAGAGGTTATCAACAACTATTTATTTCCCTTTTAATTTCTAATATTTATGTGCTACAATTATGTGTATTAAAAATGACATAATTGCCACTAATATATTTAATATATTTGTTTCTTTATCTTATTCAATTAATAGAAGAAATAGGAAGAAAAGTTTAAAAAAATGAGAAAAAAGATAAACAGGAATACTGGCCACAGAGAGGTGTCACATAGAATTGCTTAAATTCAGCTTTATAAAATATATATATATATATATATATATATATATATATATATAGAGAGAGAGAGAGAGAGAGAGAGAGAGAGAGAGATTTGACATAAAGAGTATTATGTTTAATTTTTGAGAAAAAGGTCTGAAAAATATTTCAACTTTGACCGAAATTGTTGTTACGATACCAAACTTTATGGAGGACCTTTTACCTCCCTATACTATCTAATAGTGTATTTTAAAAGTATATATGTGCCTACATGAACACATTATTATTTATAATGATGCAATATTTATGATGTCCACGTGAGCACATATATACATTTAAAATACACTATTAAATAGTGCAGGAGGTAAAATGTCATTTCCAAAATTCGGTATTGTTACAACAATTTCGGTCAAAGTTCGGATATATCCTTTACAGGTGGTGTATTGCTCTGCAGAATACCTTGATGATTGGACCTATATGAGTGTGAAGTGGTGTCGCTTCTATGAAATTGTGATAGATTTCTAGAGCACTCATGAATACCAGGACACACGCATGGCCTCTTAGCGCAAAATCGCGATAACGACAAAGATTGTGCGAGTATAATGTGATAGAATAAGACGCTGGGCTTACAAAAGAATTCTTGGTTGGCAGAAGTTCTAAACTTCACCAACGGTTCTGTAAGTTTAATCTTGTTCTATATAGGTCTGGTTCATAGTCTACGATACACCAGATTCGACGCATTTTACTCATAGGTGAATACCCAGCAAAATTCTTATTTCATTCGATTTCTTAATATTCTTTTTGAGATATGTAGGGGATTATTGGAAAAATAATTCTAGTATCTCAAAAAGAAGTATTCATATTATTGTCTAAGATTCATTCCTTAATCTCTTTATTAATGACTCTTTATTGTATGACAATAATATTCAAACGTTACTATAAATAGTAACATCTTCCTTATTCATTATTATTTAGTCTTTAATGAGTTATTATTCCTTATTATGACAATACCTTAATATTCATTTAATCATCATATTTATGGGCTATATTAATTCTCTTATAGCTGTTGAAAACTATACGTTGAAGGGATTAACTTCTTGTTCTTTGTGTGGAGTGATTCCCTTATATATATATTCTCTATGTGTTACTACTTTGAGAGTAGAGAAGAACACAATATCACTAGTAAGAAGAAATATTCTTCTTCTTCAATTCCTTGAGTACTGGGTTTTCTTTTAAATAAATCTTTGTTAGTTTCTGGTTCCTAGTTTTATACTAGAAGAGCTTGTTGAATCCTGGGGATACACCATATCGGGTGAAATATCCTTAAGAACAGTGTCTTTCGACATGCCTCAAGCTATGATAATTTCCTACAAGAGTTCGTGGTGAAGTATAAGCTTTTGATGAATTCGGTAAGTGTTCATAATGAAAGTATTTTTCGTAAGATTTACAATAATATTTGCTAACACATTCTTCCAAACGACCCTTACTGCTATGTTAAAACACTTAAATAACCTATTTCATACTTAGGTGAACAGTTAAATTAATTGATTAAGCTTTTGACCAAACGGGCTCTAACCATCTAGCATGTATTGGAACACTGATAATCCTTGTACGTATTTTCTCTGTCCCTAATTATTTATTCATTTTTTTTTTAGTTATTCTTAATTATTTATCTATTCTAATAAGTCAAAAAAGAATAATTTTTTTTTAGTTATTATATTATCAATTAATTATTTTTAAAAATGCAAAAATGTAAAAAGGACGGGAAGAAAGTAGCTCATAGGTGCTTTGGGTGAAAACAAATCAGTCTCCTTTTCAGGTAAGTAGTAAATTAAAGTGTGAAAAGACAGCTACAGTACTTCCTACCCTTCTTTATTCAAATCCCATTTTTCCGAACAATATTTCCAGTAAGTCTAAAAGTGATCTTCTCCGGCACCGGCGGCTTTTGGTGATCCTCCGGCGACAGCCGACCAGATATTTGAAAATGTAGACGCTTATTTGTATGTATATAATACTCTACACATTTTCCCATGCATGGCTTCACTTAGCAAAATTTCGACTCTATTAATAAGTCTTCGATAAAGCTTCTCAGTTCCTCTTCCTCATTCTCCTTTCAGAACAAAAAATCATTATTTACTACAAGTGGGTAGGAGAAAAGAAACCCCTTTTCTAAAAAAAATCATCTTCTCAAAAATAAGTAAAACAAGTGTATGCATTTTTAATTGAATATTGATGATGATCTTGTTTTTTTAATTTTATTTTACAGTTAAAGGAATATTGCATAACCCCAACATACCAAAATTAGCAGTATTCTCCATGTTGGCGTGTTTTGCTTCCGTGAAGCAGTGCTTTGTTCCACATTGAGCAAAGGAATGTGTTCATGTAAGGGGAAAAACAGAACAACAAGTTGAGGAGAAAGCAGAAGAAATAGTTCCAGAGGAATGTGTTGGTATAACAAAAGAAACACAACAATTAGTTACAGGAGAATGTGACGGTCGGATAACGAAAAAAACAGTTCCAGACTTGATAGATGTGGTTTTTTCTTGGTCTTTAGCTGATGTCCTCAACAATGAGCTTTTTTGAGACAAGGTTCCAATCTTTTAGCAACATATATTTCAGCTGTAAAAATGTTGTCTATACATGTTCATGCTGCTTGTTTGAGTTTTATATTTATCTACATCAAAGGTATTGTAGTGATTGGTTATTGTTTTCATAATTTTGGTAAGCTTAGTTTGAAGCATATGTGGATATAATGTTGTTCGTTTCAAATGTAGGAGTGAATAGTTATCATGTTTTATTGTGAAATTCTCATTTAGGGATGAATCCATGTTGCTCTTCAAAAATGTAAACTGATGTGTGTTGGGTTCTACAAAAGTACGTGTATTTTGAAGAATCCGACACTGGTGCAGCAAGAGTCCCCACAACTTAGGTTAAAATAAAGAAATTTATCAATTTGAATGGTTGTGGTTGACAAGACATTGACATACAAGACAACCTTTCTTTAGCTCTAGTAAATTAAATGAATTGAATTTATTTTTCATGTGAGAATCCTTGCACATTCACCTTACATATTGATTCAAAATAGTAGATTTTTTGTCATTTTTCAAAATTTTGATATCTCTATATGTGCGATTTGTTAAAAGTGTTATTCCTAATAAAAAAATTCAAATTCCAGAGACATTTTTGTCAGTTGAAGGAAACACATGCTGATTTGCTCTCAGGCGTGACAGCTGCTTCACAAGCCCCTGCACTTGAGGTTGTTGATGTCAAAATATCAGGTTCTAAGCATCATAAGGGTTTATACTACAACATTGTGTTAAAGAGAGGTAAAGAGGGAGAAAGAATTAGAGAAACATACAAACCAGAGGTTGGAGATTTGATTGCATTTTCAGATGTGAGGCTGAAAAGCATGGATGATTTGAACAGACCAAAAAGATCATTTCTCATCGCATTAGTACAAGGCAAAGATGAAAATTTGGACAGGCTAACTATCCTGTCTTCAAAGCCTATACCTTTGTGAGACAACACAATGATAAGGGTGAACAAGGAGACAATCTTTTTATTGTTTATCTTTCTAATTTGACAACGAATATTCGAATATGGAAAACTTTGAATTCAGACTTGAAAAGTGCAAACCTGAAGATTATTAAGACTATGCTGAAAGTGGATCCAAGTATTGTAAGTAAATTTCTCCTCCTTTAAATTATTAATCCTAAAGAAATATTGTGGACTCGACCCTTTTAGTTTTTCTCTCCAATTGTCATTAATAAAAGTTCATTAAAATTTTAATTATTTGCAGGGTGAAGAAAATTGTTCTCTTTGTTCCTTGGCAAAAACTACGACTAATGCAAAATCATTTTCAAGGAGCACGATTGAGTCTTTTGGTCTAAACAATGTCCAACAAGAGGCTGTTATAAGTTGTATTGCAACAAGAGAATGTGGTCACCAGAATACTGTCAAGCTAATTTGGGGTCCACCTGGGACTGGAAGCACAAAAACAGTTGCCTCCTTACTTTTTCTCCTTTTGAAAATGAAATGCAGAACATTGACTTGTGCTCCCACTAACATTGCTGTATTGGGAGTTGCAATGAGGCTGATGCAACTAGTACAGGATGGTCTGGAGTATGACACATATGGGTTAGGAGACATAATTTTATTTGGTGATGAGAAAAGAATGAAGATGAACGATCATGGAGATTTGTTTGATGTACTTCTTGATAACCATGTTGCTACTCTTTCTTGCTCTCTATCTCGTAATCATGGATGGAGAAATGGTATACAGTCCATGATATCTTTTGCTTGAGGACCCTGAAGAGAAATACCATGAATACTTAGAAAAAGAAAAAAGAAATGACCATGAGGTGGAGGAGGAGGAGGAGGAGGAGGAAGAGGAAGAGGAAGAAGAAGGAAGTATTTTGAGTGAAGGACTACAAAGCAATAGGGAAAGTAAGTTGCGGAAGAATTATGTCCTTCAAACCTTAAAAGATAACAAGAAAAAATCAAAGGGCAATAGAAGTTTTCAAATGAGGAACAACTTCAGATCAGGTGGCAAGGCAAATAAGGCCATTTCTGATGTGAAAATCCTGCATGAAGGGGAGGTAGGAAAAAAACAAGACCGTGTTTGGACATTTCAGGAGTTTGTTATCAATAGATTCAATAGGATCTTGGAGCAGTTAATATTTCATCTGACAAGTTTGTACACTTATCTTCCAACTTCTTTGATTCCACTAGAAATAGCAAAAGAAACTATCAAAGTTCTTGAGATGCTTCAGACTCTTGGAAGATTGTTTTGTACTGTCGAAACATATGGTGATTTAAGAGAAATTCTACTTGGAAATGTAGTTGTTACAAGGAATAACACGACGTATTTTTTAAACCTGTATGCAACTAAAACAGAAAGCATCAACATATTGAAATCTCTTAGCAAGAGGATCTCTCTTCCAAAATTCACCGATATTCGAAGTTTATGTCTCAAAGGTGCATGTTTAATATTTTGTACTGCTTCTTGCTCATCAAAGCTGTGTACAGAAGAAATGACCCCGTTGGAGATGGTCATAATTGATGAAGCTGCTCAGCTGAAAGAATGTGAATCCACTATTCCCCTACAGCTCCCACGTCTCCGTCATGCCATACTTATTGGGGATGAGAAACAATTGCCTGCAATGGTTCGGAGCAAGGTTTTTCCATAATCTTGTTCTTGCTTGATATTAAAAAATCAGTAGCATTTTCTTTAATCATTGACAAAATGTCTATTATTTGGTGGTTATCTGAGAAGGCTGGCTTTGGGAGGAGCTTATTTGAGAGACTGGTAAATATCGGTCACAAGAAGCACCTTCTTAATGTTCAATATAGGATGCATCCTGCAATAAGTTTCTTTCCAAATAGAGTGTTCTACAAGAACAAAATTATGGATGGTCGGAATGTAAAAGAAGCAAACCATGAGAAGAGATTTCTTAAAGGAAATATTTTTGGCTCCTATTCTTTTATTAACATAAGCAACGGGAAAGAGGAGCATGATAACAAACACAGCACAAGAAATCTTGCAGAAGTGTATGTTGTAGCTGAGATAGTTGCCAACCTTTATAGAGGTAATAATCTATCTTTCAAGGACTTCATTTTTGCTTATGATGAGTCTTTCTTGTTTTCACTCATGTATCTTGGTTAGCATGGCAATCGTGTTAGCAAATCTGATTTTGTTTTCTGAATTGTAGAGTCTGTTACTTCAAGGAAAAAGGTTTCTGTTGGTTGTATATCTCCTTACAAGGCTCAAGTTCTTGCGATTCAACAAAAACTTGGACAGAAGTATAGCACAGATGTCAACAGTCACTTCTCAGTGAATGTACGCTCTGTTGATGGTTTACAAGGCGGTGAAGAGGATGTGATAATTATATCCACTGTTCGTTCCAATGGGAGTAGGTCAGTGGGTTTCCTTCTAATCGTCAGAGAGCAAATGCAGTACTGACTCAAGCAAGGTACACTACTTTCCTGGACTACAATATTACATGTTAACTATTTTTAAAATGTTAGAAATGATTATAATTGTCTATTCTTATCTCAAAGTTGCTTTTAAATGAAAAGATAAATGGATGACCATGTTCATATTTGCTTCCTTGAAAGTATGCAGATACTGTCTTTGGGTATTAGGAAATGCGACAACTTTGGTTAAAAGTGGTTCCATTTGGAAACAATTAGTCATCGACTCTAAGGCTCGGGGTTGTTTCTTTGATGTTAATGAAGACAATAGTTTGACTCAAGCTATTGTGAGTGCTACCATTGATTTTGGACAGATTGAGACATTACTCAGCATGGACTCTCCTCTATTCAAAACAGCCAAGTGGAAGGTGTGCTGCTTCATCTCGCTTATAATGGATGTTAAAGTTTCTTTCCTTGAGTCAATTTTGTCTTTTGAAAAATAATTTTGAAGGCCTTACCATAAACACCTAAGCATATGCTAGCAACTATTCCCCAGACAGGAAGATGGACGTCTCGATCTGTACCAGCCTTGTCTACCAAAATACATCGAGAAGGTAGCATGTTGAACTAGAATGTCCTTAATTGAGGAAGTTGTGTAAATCATTGGTGAAAATCATTTTTCACATGATTATTTCTTGAATCTTGATGGCCAAAAAAACAGATTTGCCGAATTTTATTTTGCTAGTAAGCCGTTTATATCAAAACTACTACTGGTGCTTGCTAGTCTTTCTTTTGAATGCTTGTTCTATCATTTTGTTTTTTCTTACCACTAGTAGTAGCACTATTCTCATAATTTCTTGTTCTTCCATTTCGGTTATCACCTATTTTATTTTATTTTGCTTCGTCTATTGCATTATTTAATTGCCGTTACTGCTCTTCTTATTTTGTATGTTGTGTACTTCTCTCCATTTCACATTGTTTTGTTGTTGTTACTGCTCTCCTCTGTATTCCCTTTTTAAAACTGTTTGGAGATGATTTATTTAAGCCAAGGGTCTATCAGAAGCAGCCTCTCTATTTCTACGAGGTAGAGGTAAGGTCTGCTACCTTCACTAGCCCACTTGTGGAATTACATTGGGTATGTTGTTATTATTATGGCTCTGTTATTTCGTTTGCAATTTGGAGAAATAACAGATTCCCTGCTGTTATAAACTAACAGATTCTCTTCGGTGAGAATTTCTCAAAATCGATGGCCAGAATTAAGGATGCCGAGATCTGTAAAGAAGTGATCTCACTTTTGGTGAAACTTTCAAGTGGTTGGCGCATATCAGAAAAGCACAGCATCCTCAGCTACAGTAATGGGAACTATGCCGCGTACATGATGAATCTTTGCAAATGCAAGCATGTGGAGCGGTACAGACTCATCTTAGTTCTTCCTCTCATCTGAATTGCAATCTTTGTATGTTCATAAAAATATCAACACTTTGGGATCATTGAAGTGCTGACTTCACTAGTTCTTTTTCTGTAGAAATTTTATACTTCCAATGACTTGGCCAATTGATGGAAATTATGCCTCAAAAATTAGCTCAACACAGAGTGTATCCGACCAGAACTTGGCGTGTCAACCGGTAGCTATGTGTTTGAGGTACAAACCAGGATCTTCAAAATGTACCGAGTGAGTCTAGGGTGTATACTAGAGGGTTCTTCTATAAGGGAAAATACTTCATCATGAATAAGACAACAGAAGTTTCTGGTTTACACTTGCTTTTTAGCGTGTCATTTTTACAATAATGTGATTTTCTATTTATGTTTTAGTACAGATGATTTGTATAGCCACCAACGATGATTTTCCTTTTACATATCAGACTAATCTAGTTACTAACTTTGGATTGTTACCAGTAATTTTCAGGAACCCCAAGAATGGTTAGAGCATCCTGCTGAAGATTTTTGTAGAGTGTCTTGAACATAACAAGTTCTAATAGGAGACCTTGAAGGTACTGCATAACGTAGGTAAATTATCAAAAGAGGTTATATACAATGCAATGAAGCTACGGTCATACTGGCATGAACATGTTTGTACAGGTATTCTTGTTGTGAGTGTTTTAGCATTCTATTTTCCTCTAGTAGTTCTGAAAAACTTCTGATCTTAATACAGCAAACGCCTGAACATGACTATCTGTTCTGTACAGTTTGTGACACTGACTGCTTGGAAAGTTAGGTGTTGCGTGGAAATGAGGTCTATTTTTGCTCGTTTTGGTGCGTTTGCTGTGTAACTACAGCACTAGTTGGTTGCTACTTTTTGTATTCAAGTATTGTAGCACCTAATCTTCTAGTTGCTCTTTTTGTTTTCACGTTCTTTCCCCTGGTGTTTGATTAGAGTTTTCCAGCTATGGCAAGCATAATACCTTCCTAACTGCACATAAAAAGAGGACAATTAACTATACATCCTATATAATGTCTGAATAAGTTATGTAGTTTTGAGTTATACTGGAAACTTAACACAACAGTTTCAAAACAAAACCATCCAGCTCTTCAAAATACCAAAGATAATAGAAATGCAACTCTTAAGATCTTAAGCAATTCTAAATATATTGTAATAGGTTTTGTTGCTAAAAAGGTTAAGTCAACAATGGATTTATGATGGAAGTATGCATTGGATTGAGACTTTACCAATAGTCAAAAGCTCATTTACATTGTGAAATAAGCAAATTTCACAACCATTTCGTCAAATCGACTCACCTCAATTGCAAGCTTGTTTGAGTCTGGTTATATTTGAGTTGGCTATATGGATATTCTATATAGGTATAGTACAGAGGAGCTATTAAACTATTTTAAAGCTTGGTTGTCAACTAACTACACTCGTTCTCCTTTTTACAGCCTTTTATAATTTCATGTAATTTTTTGATAATGCTCAAATTACTCACAAAAAAGATTAAATGAGTAAGCGATCGCTAGCAATATAAATACCCAACAAAAGAGTTGGGATTGAATTTCATAGAGAGTGATCTAAATGTAAGAATTCAATAAGAAAATTAAAAGTGCAAACCAATTCATTGTTGCAATTAAGACAAATGGGTGGATGATTCCACCAAATTTATTCTAAGGGTTGAGTAATCAATTATCACATTTCAACTAAAAACAAAGATTTAAATAAATTAGAGACGATCTAGGGGTGTGGGAGTTGGTATCAACATCAAGTAGGGGTACAAGTACTTGCTCAACAATGCTAAACAAACATGGATAAGCTAGGTAATCGTCAATGACACAAATCTTCTTTTGATCTCGAAACGTCATATTATAGAATCTCCTTTAGGTCTCATCTATGTAAAATACAAATCAACTCAATACCTTGCTAAAATCTCTTTTTTCAAGCAGATTTGGCAATTAGAATTGAACTACAATTTCTCTTTCGAGCAAACTACAACAATCAAACTCAATTTGCAAGTATTAAACTATTTATCCACTCAATCAGTCTCTTTCGAGCATCAATCGAAGATCTAAGATATGATTAACTTTGCAGCTTTAACCCATAAATCGACCCCATATAAATAGCTCAAATTCATGAATGGAAAACAGAAAAATAGAGCAAGACACTAGACCCACTAAATCAAATCAATACACAACTCCATAATCACACCACTAGAATTGGGGTTTTAGCCAAGCATCATAAAAGTAAAAGAAATTATACCAATTATGTTTTCAGCTATTAAGGAGTTGAGAATCAACAATAAGCTTCAACACTCACTTCAAATTGAGCCCTCAAGTGTCAATTACAAGATTGTTGAAAACCCCAAAAACTAAGAGAAAAGTTAAAGGATCTATTTCTCCATATCAAAAAGTTGAAAAGTTCCAAAAACTATATTCAATATTCGATACATTTTCTCTCCTTTGAGCTATTTATAATTTCTCCAAAAATTAGTCTAAAATTCCATGCACGACCTGATCGGCAACGTAAGTCGGGCTCACCTAGCATGATCGACAAATCGTCATTTCTTCTGTAGCTCGCCCTTCCTTTGCTTTAGGTTTCAAGTGTTTAAACCTCAGTTGGCGAACTCAAACGAGTCAACCTTCCACATTCGGCGCATTGCCGAGTACTACCTTGTTCGCCATTCAGCCTTCATTTTAATTCAGAATTCTATCACCTTCGGCGATGGAGCTTTTAGCTCGCCTAACTACTTCGGTGAATTGTCGTTTCCACTTTCCTACAATATCAAAGAAGTGGTCGGGACATAACCTGTACACCACATACAACATCCAAAAGTAAAGACATAAGAAAACAATAAAGGCAACAAGGTCCTCGGAGTATGAGGACTCATTAAGTCTTCAAACCTATAGATTGATCAACTAGCCACGAACGGAGGGAGAGGAGTCGACAAGCCCTACATTAGTGAAACAATGTACACACAAATATGCATTAGTACATAGAATGTACTAAGTATGAAGGATATGCATGAAAACTTAAAACATGATCATAAGGGGACATAATCGAAAACATGATGTGCATGACCAAGCTAACCATAATAAAAAGCCATTAAAGAATAATCATAATCATGAACATGGTCAATGCATCTAAAAATCACGAGGAAAGCTTCATAAAATATTTGAAAGTAACTTAATTTATTTTGTGGGATATTTACTAGTAGCAGACATAGATCACGTGTGCTATAAAGTGGAATTCGGTGTTTTGCTCCCACACAAAAAAAGTTGTTCCTACTTGCCAAAGCAAAGACCTTAACTTCTAGTTTAGGTGGCTATGTCACTTAAGACAGCCTACGGGAGCACATTTTTAGGGATAAGGAGATTGCTACTCGACCTCCACTAACGGAAGAGCCTCCATCTCAATATCCTCTTGGTGCTAAGTAAAATCTGTAGGAATTAGTCATAATCATAAACATAGCACAATTAAGTTACTAATCCAAGCTAAAGACATCATAGAATAGCTCTTTAAATCTTGTATCATGTATGAGTGACAAAACTTCTCACCAAACCATGACCCCTTAAAGTGAGAAAACCTTTCACAATTGAATTGATGTCAATCTTAAAAAAACTTAGATCATAAAAACTTTCCTTTCATATATTATGCATAAGTTCATGGAAATATTATTCATAACTTCATAGCTTCTTCATAAATTCATGCAAATAGGGTTTAGAACCAAAATCATGATCAATGCATGGGTTCATGTGAAATTGATTGGAAATCATGTAATTGAGTCTAGATAATCATAATATGATCAAAATCGAATAATTAAGTGCATACAAATAAAAACCATGAAGAATTGAATGAAAACCTAATCAATTTATAGAAATTGAATTGGAGAATTTGGAGAAAACTTTGAGACTCAATCGGTGAACGGAACCCTCAAATATCAATGCCAAGATTGTTCATTGTCATGACCCGAGCCTACACCCTAGACGTGGCCGGCACTCGAAAACCATTGCTGGTCCCCAAGCGAACCCTCATCCTGGCTGACTACAAGCGGAAAACTAATTCAAGCATACAAAGCTTAAAAACTGAAATAAAAGTTCATAAAACTTAAATTCAAACTTTTAACTCAAATGAAAACTCTGAATAATAAAATATATTCAACTCGCCCCAAAATTGGCAACTTAAGTCTTTAAAACATTTAATAACAATAAATGAATAATATAGACTTCTCAACTATACTGACTATCTATGAAGCCTCTAACTGATAAGGATGGAAGTCGGAACAAGACCCACGACATCCTGACTAAACTGAAAAGTAAATGAAATCCTTCGAAAATAAGAAGGCTCACCATAGCTAACTCGAACTTTTGGATGTATCAACGAAGCTCCTGTTGATGATCCTGAATACTTGTGTCTGCATCATGAGAAGATGCAGACCAAATGGCTCAGTACGTGGAATGTACGAGCATGTAAGAGGAATTCTAAAGCATAAATATAAGCTTGAAACTTGATAAAAAGGAAACATACTTACCTCTTCTCAAACTTACTCAACTCAGAAGTACTCAAGGATAAGATACTCAACTCAGAGATTAGATACTCGACTTCAAAGATACGATACTCAACTTCAAAGATATGATACTCGACTTGAAATACTCAACTCTAGATACTCAACTCATGAATACTTGACTGAACTCATTTCATTATAAAGCAGTTTAAAAAAGTGCAATATAAAGAAACAAACTGTTTAAAAATATGATGTAAACTCTGTGTGTATGCAAGGATACAACATAACTCTGAAATGTATGTAAAATACAATAAATTGATGTATATAAAAATACAATAACTTCTGTGGGAGTTTCTCTAACCGACAACCATCACGTAAGAGCTATTGTGATGATACAACAATTTTCCTCACGTTGCCAGATCATCCTATACCTTGCCAAGGGCATAGGACCTGAACTACTAAGTGGATCCACTAGTCTATGTGAAAATGATTCATCTAAAGAGTATGATCCTTTTCTACCCATGATGGCTACATGGTTTATGGCGGCTCGGGGTTTTCTGAACCCTCCCCCATATCGATGCTCAATACTACTCCCAAAATATACTAGCTCTTTATGTTTTAAAAACATACTTCTTTCTGTGATTTGAGATTAGTGCTCAAAAACTTAGCTCAAAGGCTATCTTGAAAATCTCAGTTTCCCTCTTGCTTCATTTAAAAAGCTATAACTCTTTAACTGAAAACTAGCTCAAAGACTCTTTACTGAAAATCTAGCTCAAAGGCTCTTTACTGAAACACTAGCTCAAAAGCTCTTTTGAAAATCTCAGTTTTCCGTTCTTATTTAAATGTGAAAAACATTTTAAACTCTTTTGGGAATACATAGTCCCCATATACTTTTGAAGAAATGAACTTCAACTTTACTCTTTACTAAACTCAAAACTTAAGTCCTAAAAACAAAGTTAAAACATTTGTAAAAGACTTCTTAAAATATGGTTCATTCCGAATTATGTTCATGAACGATTCAATGCAAGGTTTTCAATAACCATAGATAGAACTTAAATACTTGGAACTCAAGAACTTCAATGATACTACTCATTTCAAGAATGCTCAACTCAGAGTATATGCGAAATTTTGAGCATGAACTACTCAACTCAATGACTCAAGGATACTTCTCATCTCAAGATTGTTCGACTTATAATATTCATGCGAAATTATGGGCATGAAACAACTCGACTCGATGGTCTACATAACTATATGGAACTCATGTATACGACTCTTCTTATTCTCTGACTTACTTCCTCAAAA
>NW_006238970.1:464946-516623 GCF_000226075.1 Solanum tuberosum | reverse complement strand
TTTTTGATGATGACAAACAACCTGCATATCTCATCTCGTGAGTGGAATAACATTCATTCAAAATTTGTTAGTGCACAATGCCACATTTCCCCCTTAGTTCAATGCCCCTAATTCCATAGCCAACCTTTACAACAAAACTTCCCCTTTTTGACATCATTGAAAAGGTGAAGCAATAAACATATTCAAGTTAAATGCAAGGTAATAAAGAATTCAGGGCCTTGGGCCACACAGAACATGTGTATGTAAGCATAAAGAGAATATTAAACCACACATGAACATGGCAGAAACATAAATAGCATTAGATCATAAATACTGACCAATGTAGTTAGTCAAACCAACACAAAGCCACAAGAGTTTTAATCAGGATTGAAGAACAAAGAGGGAAACTAGGGAAACAAGACATTTTTAAGACGGAGGGGGAAAGGGATTGATGATGCGCATAAACAAAGACAGACGCTCATTTGCATCCTCATGAGCCTTGATAAGTTGTATGTTGAGAGCCTTAACTTCCTCACTGGGTGAGGCATTTGTCTTCAGCAGCCTTTCATTTTCATCCCTCAACTTTTGCAACACCTGCTCATTTCCATCGCTGGTACCAGGTCCCCTCGAAACCGCCTTCTGTAATTCAGACCTCAGTGAAGCGATTTCAATCTCCTTGTTATTCAGAATCTCAGTAAGATCAGTCACTTTCCATTTAAGAGCAACCTGCTGCTCTAGAACATCTTTCACTTGAGATCTGCCCCTAGCTTTTCCTTCAACACACTCACATTCCAGCATAATGGCAAAGAGGTTGATCTCTTCAAGTTCATCAAGCTTCTCCATGAGAAACAGATCAGCCGCAGATGCCACTATTGTTTTTTTTAGTTCTGGTCACTAACACCTTGTTGATGAACTCAAAAAGCAACTGATATTTCCCTTTGAGAAACCTTTTCGGTAACCCTGCATTCTTGACATCTCCACGTTTTGTGGCAAGTGCATAAAAAAGATTTGATATTCCAAATTTGGTTAGAATGTCAGGGTCAAATACTCTGCCATTCAAAACCTTATGGTTCTCTATTGCCGTTATCCTCTCCTCTCTTGTCATTTTCTTTTCTTCACTTTTGTTTTTGCACCCTAGGACTTGGTCCCTTTATGAGTTTTAATTTTCAGCCACCTGTTTTCTATCTTTCTCCCTTTTAACAGGAGATTTCTTTACAACCTTCTGTAGTAGAAAAGGAGAAGTTGAATGAACTAGGGTTTTCAACTTCTTGGGAGATAGGGATCTTTGAAGAAGAATTAGAGTTAGGCATTTTGAGAAAGAGAGAAAAGCTTTGGAAAAGGGATTAGTGAATTTCAACAAGAATTGTTTGATGAGATTTTGTAATTTGATTCACTAAGAGAAGTAGTATATAAAACCAAAAAGACATCGGGTCCCCAACAGTAGCGACCTTTGGTTTAAAAGCAAAAAGACGTTTGAAACTGACACGATGAATGGGCGAGGGACACGTGGCAGGGATGTTGACATTTAGACAGTGTAGTATAATTGATACTAACCTCATGAGGACCAGGTCCTCCTTGTGATTGAACCTTCCTTTCAGCTAAACACACCATGAGTGTATGCCTGCATTAAGGTACCAGAAGTGAATTCTTTTATGACAAACATTAAAACAAGTATAGATACCTGCCCTCTGTAACATAATCAAAATAGAAGATTTTTGTGCAAACTTGTCAAGGAATCAGGTAATCTTGTGCATCCTCAGCCTCATCATGTTTTTAATGAAACATTCTTTACTCAATGACTTTGTAAAGATATCAGTCAGTTGGTCTTCAGTCTTACATAACTTCATCACCACATTTTTCTTCTCAACATTGTCCCTCAGGAAATCAGTGATGATCCAAGAAAATGTTCCATGCCTGATATACTCTTTCAATCTACAAGAAAGCTTGCATAGTCAGCATCTGCAAAACCAATTAGATCAAGTGAGTCACCTGTTAGGTAGAAGAGGACCATGCCCTGAGTTCCCTTCAAGTATCTCAAGATACGTTTAGCTGCCTTTAGATGGGATTTCTTTGGTGCTGCTTGAAATCTTGCACTCATCCCTACACTGAACACTGTGTCTGGCCTGCTTGTAGTGAGGTACAGAAGTGACCCTATTATTCCCCTATACATAGTCTGATTTACCTCAACTCCATCTTCATCTAAGTCAAGCTTCACACTTGTGCTCATGGGAACATATAGAGGTACCCTGAACAAACTGTTTGATTTGCAAGCCTAGGAAGAAAGTGAGTTTTTCCTGTCATGCTCATTTCAAACTCACTGCTCATCAGATCAGCAAATTCCTTGCAAAGTAAATATGTAGTGACTCCAAAAATGATATCATCCACATAAACCTGCACAATCAACAACTCCTTTCCTCTGGATTTCAAGAACAGAGAATTATCAATTTTACCTCTTTTGAACCCATTTGCAAGAAGAATTATTGACAGGCGTTCATACCAAGCTCTGGGAGCTTGTTTCAACCCATACAGAGCCTTGTCTAACTTCAGCACATGATTTGGCAGTTCTGTATCTTCAAAGCCCGGTCGATGTTTGACATGCACTTCTTCCTTCAGATTCTCATTCAAGAAGGCACTCTTGACATCCATTTGAAAGAGTTTGAATTCCATATGAGCAGCAAATGCTATCAGAATTCTGATGGCTTTCATTCTGGCTATAGGAGCAAAAGTCTCATCATAGTCAATCCCCTCCTCTTGGTTGTACCCCTGCACCACAAGCCTTGACTTTTCTAGTAATGGTTTCATGCTCATCAAGTTTGTTTCTGAAGATCCATCTTGTTCCAAAAACTGTTCTGTTGATAGGTCGAGGGACCAGGTGCCACACTTTGCTCCTCTCAAACTGATGGAGTTCTTCTTGCAATGATGTTACCCAGTCTGCATCTTGTAGAGCTTCTTTGATGTTCCTTGGTTCAATGGATGACATAAAGGCTGATTATGCAACTAGATTTCTTGTCCTGGATCTAGTTTCAATTCCCGAGTCAAGTGGAGAGATGAGATTGTCCAATGGATGTGAGAATTGATGTTTCCATCCGGACTTTCTGATCAACTCTTCTTCGATTTCAGCATCAGATTCAGCATCATCAACTTCATGATTTTGAGATGGAACATTCTGGGTAGTATTAGAGGGACCAGGTGCTCCTGTGAGATCTGCAGCAATTTCCTTTGCAACCTGTTTGTTTCCAGGATTTAGGATATCCTTGTCTTCCCTTTTCTTGATCAGCTCTTCCATCTCATGGTCTCCCTTCATCACTTCTCCTCTACTTTGAATTCTGACAGGTTCACACAGATCCATGTGGAAAAGTTCCAAAGGTTTGGTAGTTCTCACACCCTTCTTTGCCTTGAAAGAAAATTTGGTTTGTTTGCCTTTTGCACAGGCGTCACAGACTTTGTCATTTGAGAACTTCAGCTTTGGTACTCCGCGGACCAGGTCCCCTGCAACAAGCTTGTTAAGTAAAGAGGTACTTACATGACCCAGTCGTCTATGCTAAAGATTTGCATCATCAGTTTGAGCACTCAGACATGACAAGTTGTCTTCTTCAGTAGAATCAAGATCAACAACATACACATTCTTGACTCTTTTTGCAGACATTACAATTTTCTTAATTGCACAGTTTGTAACTACACACCCTTCAGATATGAACTTGACTTCATTTTTCCTTGTCGCAAATTTGATACACACTTAAGAGATTAAACTTCAGACCATCCACATAGTGTACACTGTCTATGGAATGATCTGGAGTTCTTCTTATCTTGCCAATACCAAGAATAAAACCTTTCTTTCCACCGCCAAATGACACACCACCACTTTGGTGTGCTTCCAAAGAGAGAAAGTTTGGAGTATTTCCAGTCATATGCCTTGAGCATCCACTATCCATGTACCAACATTGACTACTCCCTCTCTTCTGCACAATAATCACGTATTAGACTTAGGAACCCACTTCAAACGGAGTTCCCAAAAACTGTCAAAAGGTTTAATGAGAAACCTTCCTGTCCATGGAGGTAAAGTGTTATTGCTAAAATGGTAACCAGGACCAGGTCCCTTATGTCCCTTTTTAACATCATTTTCAGATCTAACAAATTTCACATCCCTTTCTTTAGCTTTTCTCCGACTCTCACATTTCTCTTTCAAATGACCATTTCGACCACAATGAGTGCACAAAAGGTTGTCAGATACAGACACATATTTGCTATGAGGATTATATGGGGGTTCTATTGGTCTGCGTCCCAACCCTTTCTTTCCATTGAAATTCTGATTAGACAGATTAGAGAGTATCTTAGAGGAGTCAGTCTATTTTAGAGAGTGGCTTAACTCCTCCTTGACCTTACTCAGATCCTTTCTCAGTTGAGAATTTGTTTCAAGAGAAGCAACTAACTTGGACTCAAGAATTTTAAGCTTTTCTTCCAGTTCTTCCTCAAGGATGCTAAGCTTTCTCTTTCCACCAACTGAGGTACCAGGTCCCTCACTGGGTTCCAGGCTATCAGTCTCGAGGATACCTATCCTGATACTCAGTTCAGACATTTGAGTATTAAGAACTGAGTTTTCATCTTCGCACAGACCCAACTTTTCACTTATCATCAAATTTTCAGAGGTCAGTTCATCAACTGAGTCAATTAATAGAGCAGTAAGTTTTCTCAATTTTTTAATGGGAAGAGATTCTAAATCATCTTTAAGATCGAGAAGAGTTACCTCATTTTGATCATCTTTATCATCGGATTCAGCCATTAAAGAGAAAATGGAGTTGAAGACATTTTCATCATTTTCAATAGCCATCATTGAAACATCTTCATAACTTTCTGCATCTTCTTCTGACTCACTTGAATCATCTCCCCATACAACAAAGGCTTTTCTGAACTGATCAACATGGGCCTTCATCCGAGCATGGTCTGGGACCAGGTCCCTCTTGCGCGGTCTGGTGTCATGAGTTTCCTGCTTTTGACTGGGGCAGTCCCTCATGAAGTGACCAGGCTTGCCACATTTATGGCAGAGATCATTTGCAGTAGCAGTTCTGCTAGCAGAGGTTTTCTTTTGGAAGCATCTATGCTTTTTGATGATCTTATGAAATCTTCTAGTGACATACGCCATCTCATCCTCCTCCTCAATCACCTCACCTTGAGACATTTTCAAAGCAATGGACTTTTCCTTCTTTCCTTCCTTCACAGTCGTCCCTTGTTTCTTGTTCATCTCGTAGGTCTGAAGATTTCCAATCAGTTCATCCATGGGAAGAGTAATTAGATCTTTGGCTTCTGTTATGGCATCCACCTTGCTTTCCCAAGATTTAGGAAGCACTTTGAGAATCTTGCGAATTTGCTTGCTGACAGGAATAGGCTCACCCAGACATCTAAGCTCGTTGGTAATGGAGGTGAATCTTGAGTTCATTTCAAAGATAGTTTCACCTTCCTTCATACAAAAATTCTCGTATTGATTCGTAAGCATATCGACCTTAGACTCTTTTAACTCGTTGTGTTCCCTCATGGGCTGTTTGGAGACAGTCCCATATCTCTTTGGCTGATTTACAGGCAGAAATTCTGTTGTATTCGTCTGTTCCAATTCCACACACCAGAATCTTCTTTGCCTTGTAGTTCTTTTCAATCGTTTTCCTATCTGCCTCATTGTAGTCTTTTCTGGTTTTGACAACATTAGTAGTAAGCTCCCCATCATTCACCTCCTTTGTAGGAATATATGGTCCATCAAGGATAATGTCCCACAACTCAGAGTCCTCAGCGTTGATGTAGTCGTGCATTCGATTCTTCCACCAGCCATAGTATTATCCATTAAAGCGCGGTGGCCTGGTGGAAGACTGACCTTCCATATTAGGTGGAGCAGTCATTCCTTCTGGATCTTTTCTTTTCTTGGTGTTAACCAATTTGGAAAGACAAACTCTGATTCCACTTGTTGGAATGTATGCGTCCACGAATATCGATGGGACCAGGTCCTCAGCACAGTTACAAAACAGACAGTAAAATAAATACTGAAAGTAAAGATTGCACAAACAACTTTACGTGGAAAACCTCTTTGCTCAAGGGAGTAAAACTACGACCTAGCCTGCCAGGACTTTTCAAATTGCTTCCACTAATCTTCTCAAAGCAAAAGTAAAAGTCAGTTTACAAAATGAGATTAACCTACTAATCTCCACACTAAGCAATATATCTTATTACTTAGACGAGCCTAAGAAGATAAAACACTACCCACTAAGCTATCAGCCCTAGATAACTTAGACTTTGCTAAGCGGATACCACACCGCCCACTAAATCAACTAGCTCCTAGATGACTTAGACTTTGACTGAGCAGATACAACACTGCTCACTAAATCGGCTAACTCTAACCGACTTAGACCTTTCCACACAGAAACAAATATCTAAATCCTTTATAGACTAGGGAAAAAATTACAATATACACACGAAAGTATAACTCCTAAGACACACTCAGATGCTTGATACTGTTGGAATGTATGCGTCCATGAATATCGATGGGACCAGGTCTTCAGCACAGTTACAAAACAGAAAGTAAATTAAATATTGAAAGTAAAGATTGCACAAACAACTTTACGTGGAAACCTCTTTGCTCAAGGGAGTAAAACTACGACCTAGCCTGCCAGGACTTTTCAAATTGCTTCCACTAATCTTCTCAAAGCAAAAGTAAAAGCCAGTTTACAAAATAAGATTAACCTACTAATCTCCACACTAAGCAATATATCCTATTACTTAGACGAGCCTAAGAAGATGCAACACTGCCCACTAAGCTATCACTCCTAGATAACTTAGACTTTGCTAAGCGGATACCACACCGCCCACTAAATCAACTAGCTCCTAGATGACTTAGACTTTGACTGAGCAGATACAACACTGCTCACTAAATCGGCTAACTCTAACCGACTTAGACCTTTCCACACAGAAACAAATATCTGAATCCTTTATAGACTAGGAACAGATTTACAATATACGCACGGAAGTATAACTCCTAATACACACTCAGATGCTTGCAGCTTGATCGGGTCCTTGTTGTGCTTGCTGGAGAATACTTCACCAAAATGGTCTTTGCTTGTATACTTGAGAAGTTTCAAGATGCAAAAACCTATAAAATGATAGACACAAAACTCAAACTCAACAAAGATGCTTCAGCACTTTATAAGATCCTTTTGTTGAGTGTGAGTATTGTTCTACCTTGAAGATGGCTTTTTCCTCTTAAGCTTGTGAGTTTTTATTTGCCAAAATCTTGAGTTTGTGTTTTGTGTTAAGAGATTATATCAAAAAGAACACAAACTCATTGGGACCTCCCATTGGCTGAGAGCCTGCCTCTCTGTAAGGACGTGCACCTACCACATCAGAAGTGGCAACTTTTCTGACAACTATCTTGTCGTCCTTTCACATCGCAGTCTTGCAGGGACCAGGTCCCTTGCAAACTTCTCTTAGAAGTTCTTGAGAATATGTGCTGGCTCTCACCTTTTGAATGAATGAATTAGTTTGTTGTTTTTCCTTGGATATATTTAGACATGAAAAGTTATTATTCAATGAACAAGCAACCTTGTCGCTTCTGATTGGTGGAGTACTCTGCAGCTTCACCAACTTTCTGACGCAGACAATTTTCCAGCTGTACAACACTTTGACCACTGGACGAGTATTCATACTCTGCAGAGGACCAGGTCCCTGCACTTGTGAGGAGATCATCAAAACATCAGGGAAAATAAGAACTTATCATATACTCACTTGCTCGAGTCTTGAAAAGTTAAGTATGTTTGGTCTAAGTTTGTCCTCAAAGGTAAGGTAGTGGATCCTGAAGTCATTAATGAACATGTTCTCCAAATTAACCTTGAAAAAATTGAGTTTCCAAGGGTGGTCACATATGTTTTAAGATGTCCTTGTGACCGTGCATAAGGAAGAGATTATTGTGGAATTTTACACAAATTTTGTGATGCTTGAGGGTTTAGTTGTGAGTTCACGGTCAAATAGGTAATTGAGATTGTCTTCAAGCTATGTGAAGATTTTACAAGTTCATGTGGCTGGCTTGGATAAATATATTAGGAGAAAGGATGTCAACTCCTTGTTTACAAGGAAGTTCACTCAAGGGAAAGCAAAGAAGAAGCCTATAAAAGTCTTGAAGGGAGCTAGAGACCAAGTCTTTCCATGAGATTCTATTTGAGAGATTATGCATAGGGGGAGTGTACACATGAGTTTATTAATAGAGAACCTAGGAGCTATGAACACTTCGGACATGAAGTATAACACATTAATTTGTCTGCTCTAATAATTAAGCACATGGCTAGGATCATCGACCCTGACCCTGACCCTGGCCCTCATGTTCTAGTCTATGGGTTCCTTCACACTTCTATGTTTGAGGTTTGTGGGACCCATCGAGTAAAGGAAAGACTGTCACCATAAAGGACATGATTGAAAAGAACACATTGGTTCTAAAGCCACCACCTTGTCACACAAATATTCATAAATCTACGGACAGCTCAAGGTCAAAATGGCATCCATTCAAAAGAAATTATTGTACTAAGGATCTAATTGCCTCACAGGCTGAGATCCTCAAGCTTAAGGATTAGATGCTTTAGCAGAAACTAATTGATCATAGTGCTCTTGGTGATACTCCTTCTCATTGTCCATAAGAACTATGCTCCCTTGGCTCCTTCCTAACTCCCAGTCTTTTAGTGCTCATAACCTCTTTTTTTGCTTAATTCCTCCGGACCTGGTTATTTTTGTTTTGGCAATTTTATGTTTTATATCTGACAATATATATCATGTTTTGTTTAGGGCCGACCTGATGGCTTAATATTGTGCCTATTTTGAATGTCGTTCATTGGATTCCTTTGGTTTATTTTGAATGTTGTGATTTATGCAGTTTTGAGGATTAACAAAGAAGGATAAAACACGTGAGTCAACATGATCCAAAGGTATACTATCACGAGCAGCTAAATTCGGGGAAAGCTTTTAAAATTAATAAAGACAAATGTGTAGAAATCAATGAATGGATAGTGTTAATTTCGTGATAAATCTCAAGGAAATAAACATCAGGTGAATTGAAGAGAAAGAATCAATAAGTTTGAATTGAAGAAGGAAGCTAAAGAGGCAAGGATGAATTGAAGAAGGAGTCTCATGACGAATTGGAGTTCAACTACAATACAAAAGAATCAAGCAGTTTGAAGGAGTATAAAATCACAAAGAAGTCCGAATAAAAGTGCTAGGATACTATGAAAGGAAAGAATTCAGACGGCAGGAGGAGTCCAACTCAATATTATTCAAAAAAACCAAAAGAAGTTGCATCCTAGAAGAACTAGTATCCAAGAAACTCAAGTTTTTTTTTCTTCTGAAAACACTTGATTGCATTACTTTAAAACATGTTTCAGATGTCCATAAGACACCATTGCATCCGTTACAACACAACTTGGAAAGGCATAGTCCCAAGAAATCCTGAAATATAAATTTTTGCTAGATTATGGGCTAATACATTCCATGTTCGAGGAATATATATAATCTCAATTTCTTCAAAAGACTACATCAATCGCCAGACATCCTCGCAAATGGTCTCTATTTCCCAAGATGTTATCAAATTCTTTTGCAACATTTGTATGACATTCTTTGCATCTGACAGTATGTGAACCGTTGACCAACCCTTTGGTAGTGCTCTTTCCACAGCTTCCTGAATTGGTAGTGCTTCAACAGTTATGGCCTTCCCTACAAATTGAATAGGGGTACCAAAGGCATGAAGCAAATAACCAAAACTATCTATAGCTGCCATTCCGATGCTTGCTTTTTCCTTCTCCCTTTGTAGACCTGCATCTGTGAAAACAACCCCATCTCGGGCCAAAGTAATGATTACTTCATAAATCTTGTTTGGTATAGGATTCACAACTGCCGATTTTTTCACAACATCGTCATATTCATGTAAATCAAATAAAGCCTTATTGACTACGTCATTAGGTTCATATGTACCACCATTAAAGCATAATGAATTTTCTCGCTTTCCACATTTGCCATAAAAGAGAGACACTTAATCTTAGTAGCTCAATGGATTCTGGTTATTGACATGTATTACAAAATAAGTCATTCCACCATATTGCAAAATTCATAACATTTTCTACATTAGGCCAGTTAATGGGGGCCAACTTCCATACTAGTTGTGCTTTTGGGCAATTGAAAAACATATGATCAACCGTTTCAGTTTCTAAGCCACAGACCCTACAAACATCACAATTTTGATGCAATCTCTTAGAAATATTTGCACTAACAGGAAGGACATTAAGAATGCATTTTCTAAGGAAATGTTTGTATTTGTTTTTATTTTAAGTGACCATAAGAAAGTCCAAAAAGATTTTTGGGAAAGATTGACCACTGGCTTGAGGTTTTTTCAGTTCTAGGGTCAGTACTATTAGCTAGGCTTTTCGCTAGATGATAACCAGATCTTACCTCGTACTTTCCTGAATTTGTATAATGCCAGATAACTTTATCAGAATTTCCAGTGCTAGATATTGGGATAGACAAATTAGAGTTGATATCATTCGGGCACAAAATGCTGATGAAGATCTTGGAAATTCCATAAATGATGGTGTTGATCTATAAGGTCGCTTACCCTCAACTGTGGATTTATTTGTGTATGTCCTTGTAGGGGTTTGAAACCGATCGAAGTAGGAATTCAAGGATCACTCCAAACCTTAATGTTTTCTCCATCTCATTCCTTGTTGCAACAAATCTCGTTCCCACATAATACTTTTCCAAATCCAAGAACTTGCTGAGGGACATCTCCTGCACTTAGGAAAGAAGTATTCGGAAAATATTTACTTTTTAGCATCCTATGAAGCAAAGAATCCTCTTGGGTTAAAATCCTCCACGCAAGTTTTTCAAATAGGGCCTTGTTAAAAAAGTTTCAGATCTCGAAAATCAAGGCCCCCTTGGGACTTTGCCTCACAAAGTTTCTGCCATTTTTCGTCGTGCATTTTCCTTTTCCCCTCATTTCCCCCCACCAAAAATCAGAAAAAATGGTAATAATCACCTTTCCTAAATTATCTGGAAATTGAAAACATGATAATGCATATGAAGGAATAGAAGAAAGTACTGACTTAAGCATGACTTCTTTACCTGCAGGGCTTAAAAAAACTACTCTTCCAACCCTTTATCTTAGTTTTAACTTGTTCTTTGATAAACTCAAGTATTTTCTTCTTTGATCTTCCAACTACCGCAGGTAATCCTAGATAAAGTCCCAAATTATCTCTATGTATTTGTCCTATCTCCGCTATAATATTATCTTTTTCTTCCTCGGTATTATTTTTGCTAAAATATATTGCTAATTTTTCAAAATTAACTTTCTGGCCTGAGCAAAGTTCATAAGTTCTTAGAATTTCAGAAATTTTTACCGCACTTTGAGTATTAGCTGAACAAAATAAAAAGGAGTCATCAGCAAAGAAAAGATGATTTACCATAGGACCGCCCCTTCTTAGGCTTATTCCACGTAACTCTCCTTGCTCCTCAGCTTGGTTGGAAAGTCCTTCAGCACATAATATGAACAAATATGGAGATAAAGGGTCACCTTGTCTTAGTCCTCTAATAGGTCGTACAACCCCAACAATTTCACCATTTATATTAAACTTGTAAGTAGGTGTCGTGATACATTGCATAATCCAGCTAACGAAAGTGTCATGGAAACCCATTTTCAAAAGTAAAGATTGGACATATCCATTCCACTCTATCGTAAGCTTTTGCCATGTCTAATTTTAAGGCCATAACTTTATCGTTAGCTCTCATCGTATTTTTCAACACATGTATACACTCATGAGCCAAGACAACATTATCAACAATATGTCTACTCCCTACAAAGGAAGATTGATTATGAGAGATTATACTAGGCAAATACTTTTTTAATCTTGCTCCAATAATCTTAGTTATAATTTTATATATGGTAGAGCACATGATAATAGGTCTAAATTGACTAATAACACTAGAATTCTTTACTTTTGGGATTACAGTAATAAGAGTTTGATTCCAAGAGGGTAAGAGATATCCTGAATGGAAGAAACTTTTAACGACAGCTATAATGTCTGTAGATAAAACATTCCAATAATTTTGAAAGAAAAAAGGGACCATTCCATCTATCCTGGTCCCTTTAAAGGATGCATCTCAAAAACCGCATGTTTCACTTCTTCATCTGTCACTTCTCTAATAAAACTTTGGTTGATGGGATCTTCAACTAATCTCGGGATTAAGTTCAAAATGGGATAAAGATTTGTTGGTCTAGAGGTAGTAAACAAATTTTCATAATAATTTTCCACTTCTCTAATAATATCACCTTGTTCTGATACCTAATTTCCATTTGCTAGGTAAATACCTTTGATGCTATTGCATTTTCGTCGCTGAATAGTTTTCATATGAAAAAAGGAGGTATTTTTATCCCCCTCTTGCAACCATAAAGCTCTAGATTTTTGTTTCCAGTATGCTGCTTCTTCTTTGTAAGCTTTACCTAATTCTTTTCTCAAAAGTCAAAGTTTAGGGAGGTCAAAGCGATCAGGATCATTTTTAAGCTTATCAATTTGATTTTTGATCTCAATTATTCTTTGTTTTGAGTTCCCTTTACCCCTTCTCAACCAAGACATTAATGAGGCGCGACATTTTTTTAGTTTGAAACTTACTTTGGATTATTCACTGCATCCTTTTCACTCCATCTTTTATCAAACTAGAAGCGTCACTTTTTTCTTATAGGCTTAGGATCGGTATTTAGTAAAAGAGCAGAGTGATCTGAAGCCTCAGTATTCAAATGAATTATTTGGACCAAAGGTAATTCTAAATGCCATCTGGGAGATACAATGGCTCTATCTAATCTCTCTTGGATAATTCCATCATTCTCCCTGAAACACCACCAAGTCCAAGGCTTCCCTTTAAACCCTAAATCAACTGCCCCTAAGTTCCACAAGAAATTCTTAAAGTCTTTAAAAGAAGCTACTTCTCTACTTCTACCTCCTACCTTTTCCGAGTTGTCCATAATATCAATAAAATCTCCAATAATGATCCAGAGAGGACCCCAATTAGCCGATTTTAACGTTAGTTCTGTTAGTTGTGCTTTACGAATAACTCTATCAGTGCTCAAATACACAAAGATGCACCAATATTTAAAATCAGTTGAGAGCTCATGCACCAAAGTTTCAACATAAAACTGCAAAGTGTGAGATTGACAAACCTGAATTTTATCATTCCAAAATAAGCTCAAGCCTCCAGATAAACCAACAGGGTCCACAATTGTAGCATAAGGCATATTAAGTTTCCTCTTAACTCGCTTAACAATAATATCCTTATTTTTGGTTTCACTAAGAAAATTATATCTGGGGAGTGGAGATGCATAGTCTCCTTCAAAAAAGGAACTGTCAAGGACCCCCCAAGCCTCGATAATTCCATATCATTGCCCTCATTGTGGAGAGGGAAGCCATTTGGGGTTGGCCTCCCGCTCCACCACAATTTGATTCTTTTTTGTTTGTATACCAGAAAGTAACTCAGTATCACCTTTTCGTTTCTCCCTTATATATTGCATACATTCTGCTAAAACAGAACCCTTATCAAGAGTTGCATTAGAAGTATCCTTCTTCAAAATAACAGAACATCCAACTTGTCTGGCCATTCGTTTCCAATTTCTTGTTTTCCTCCCCTCATTGTTATTATCTTTCATTTGTTTAGATAGATTATTTTGTTCTGTTATAGGTTCACATGATAATACTTGAGACGAGTCTTTACTACTATATATAATAAGATTAGTAGTACATATACCTGGTCCTTGTTTTCTTGTTCAGTAGTTGTTTTGGTGTGGATGTCCATCTTTTCAGGAGCTGTGAGAACTTGATGTATGTTGTCTTGCACTTCCTTCGAGTTAATCTGTGTAATATCATCTTTTCCCCTTGTTGTGTTGTCAAACATGTTCTCATTAGCTGAATTTTGTGAACTCATGTCATTCTTCTTCGAAGCCATATTCAAAACATGTTTTGAGATTGTTGTAATCCTAACATAATTATCTTCTCCAGCATTATCTCTTTCCACCACCAAATTCTTTTTCATGTGATCCATAATTTGTTACCTCCATAGGTTGCATTTGGTTTAAGTCCTCCATGTTTAGTACATTGTTATCCTTCCTGCTCAAACCCGTAATTTCCTTCCCTTTTGGTTCATTTTGACCCTGTGTATGAACTACTTCAACACCTTTTTCCAAGTGTTGCAAACTGTTTACAATTCTTTCAACTCTTCTCACATTAACCACTGGACTTCCATTAGTATTGTTTGTCCCTTGTCGCCTACACTTTTCTGAGAAAGGAGCATGGTTCTCTGCTTTTAGCCAAATCCCAAACTAATCAGTTTTAACTGTGCCGTGCCGTACATCCTTGGCTCTGTGGGTACATGTTTTCTCATTATGTCCTAGCAGACCACAATAATAGCACACATAAGGCAGATTTTTGTATCTTATTTCAACCCATGTAGTTTCCGATCCTAGCTTGATCAACTTACCCCTAGGTAGTGGCTTAGTTATATTCATCCTCGCTTTCAGCCTTATATATTGTCCCTCTTTGCTTCCATTTTTAGGGATTACAATATCCACGATACCTCCTAACGTATTTCCGATTTTTCGGCCAATGCCCATTGACATCCAGTGTAAAGGGATGTTCCAAACTTGAACCCATAACTCACATACATTAAAAGTTGAAGAAGTACTCTTCAATCCTGGTTCCCAGGTATGTATATTAAGGAGGAATTTATCATACAACCATGGTGTGCCAAATAATACTTTATTCATACTTTCTTTATCTTTGAATTTGAACTGGAAAAAATTCCATCTGATTTCCTTTATTTGCAGTCCTGTTGGATTTCCCCAAGCCACAGGCATAGTGTTCTTGACACCTTGGAGATTCACTTTCTTATCCAAGACGACCTTACCAAACAGACTTACCTCACAATCATTTGTGTTCGACAGAACATCTGAAATTTCAATTGACACCGTCTCCTTTTCTTCCTCCGTAGGGCAAATTGATGTAATCTTTCAAGAATTTCTTTCGACATCTCTACAATTGTCTATTTTACCGTCCAAGAGGGGTTGAATTGATACTCTCCATAGCCTAATTGCAGCGAAATTTGAAGGTTTTTGATGGTTGAAAATCGATTTAGGGTTTAAGATAGCACCTAGAAATTCTAAAATTGACGGGCAAAGATGACTCAAGGCAGAGTTTGGTAGGCTTGTGAGGTTAGGAATAGTTGTTTGATGGTGATTATCTATAGATTTGGTTAGTAAAACTTCAAGGATTGAATCCCCACTGAGGGGAAGAAAGCTCTCATAGGCAGAGAGAGAAAACCCTCAGTCGGTGGACAAGGGAGTGACTCAGATGATGATTGGAACCAAGAAATTCAAGTTAAGTACAACTTGGAAAGAAAATGTCCATAAATAGAAGAAAAAATTCTATAGAAGACGCAAGCACTCACGTAGCAAAAAGGGCAATTGGAAAATTAACTTCACAAGTGCTATCAGCAGATTACATAGTTTATGCATTAGGAGTTCTTCTTTGCGATTGAGTCTTGATGTAATCTTAGTTCAGTGAATTATAAACTGAATTAAGAGTGTTGTCTTCATATTGGGATAACTTGAAGAGTTGGGAACACATACCTTGGGAGGGTTGTAATTTGATGTTTAGGAGTTAGAGTTAGTTCTTAGGATTGCAAGAGTTGTAATTTGAATTTATAACTTAGAAGTTTAGGTATCAAAGTTAGTTCTTAGTATTACAAGACTTGTAATCTGAATTCATAACTTGAAGTTTAGGAATTAGAGTTAGTTCCTTATGTTACAGAGTCTGTTATCTTAAATTGTTGAGACTCATTGATTTAGTAAAGTTGGAGTTAAATCCTATAGGGGTACATGTCGTGGTTTTTTATACCTTTTGAACCGGATGTTTTCCATGTAAAAATATTGTGTGTCTTTTACTTACTACTCTTAGTGCTTTGTTGGAGCTCGTTAAAGAACCTGTTTCACTCATAGGCGCGAATCTAGAGTAAATTACTAGGTCGTGCAGGGCTTTCTTTCTGAAGCCAAAGTTCGGCCTCTTCCAAGTACTTTCCTTTCCTGCATTCCTTCCTAAAGGCAGAACTGGGTTGCACTACAAAAAAAACTGTGTTTAGCGACGAATTTTCGCTACAAACATATTTCCGTCGCTATGTAGCAACAGATTTGCTACCAATTTACAATTTTGTCGCCAAAAAAGCAAAAAACTAATTGGCATATAATATTACGACAGATTAGCGACGGAATGTTTAGGCCGTCACAAAAATTTTGGCGCTAAATTTGGCGCCCCTTTTTTAGCTACAAAATTAGCGATAAAGTGATAGTGGAAAAAATTATTAACCATTAGCGACGGATTTAGCGACAAATATTTTGTCACTAGTTATATTTCACTCATTAAAATATTTAAGATCAATTGCTACGAAAAAAATTTGTCGTTAAATTAATATCTACTGTCATATGTGTTTTGTCACTAAATCAATAGCTACATAAATTTTATTTAGGGCATAGTAAGGATAACCAATAAAACATGTATGCCCCTCTGCTCTTTTTAACCTAGGGTTTTCTCCCACCTCTGCGACAACTCGTCTTCCCTAGCAGCTCGTCTTCTCCGTCAGCCTGCCCTCTACGGCAGCTTGTCTTCTTCGGGAGCTATCCCCCTGCGGCAGCTCGTCTTATCTGACAACTCTCCCTTTATGACAGCTTGTTTTCTCTGGAAGCTCGCTCTTTGCAGCAACTTGTCTTCACCAACACCTCGCCCATCTCCAGTGGCTCGTCCTCTCCGTCACCTCGTTCATCTCCAGTAGTTTGTCTCTTGCTTTATAGAGTTGAAAAGTATCTCTATTTCCATCTCAGGTAATGTATATTTTCTTGCATTTAATTAGTTATCGATTTTTCTATTTAATTTTGTTAGGGAAGGCTTGTGTAGGAACAATTGTTGATAATTTATTTTTTCTTATATTTTGATGTTTATTTCTTTGAGTCAATATGTAATCGATTGCATTTTTAGGAGTCGTTGATTTTTATATGATTTTCATTTTTGCCTAGGGAATCCTTAGTTTCAAGTCAAGATTATGGCATTTTGAAAGTAGAGAAACTTTTGGTTAATTGAGAGTGTGTTGTGTAGTGGAAAGTTGATGTAATATTAAGAGGGTTAATACAATTGTTCTTTCTTTCTTCAAGAAAATGTAATATCTCTGCCACTAATTTAACCCCCTCTGTTTTGGTTTTGCCATAGAAGGAAAATGTCTTCTTGGCAGCTACATAGCATGAATAAAAAAATATGATTTTGAATAGAAATTTTACATAACAAAAATTTGATCAACAGAGAGTACATAATGACCACTAGTTTGGAATTTGTTTGTATTAAAACTAAGATTCTTTTACCTGTATTTTTTTTGTTCTCAAGTAATGATCACATATTGTATATCACATAAAAGTGAATAATTATTGAACAATTCGAAGAAAGTACTTGTGATAACACACACACACGTATGTATGTATATATATATATACATAATTACATGTATGTCTAGACACACATTTTCAGAATCTGGTGGGATGATCCGGTAAATAAAATATTATTCCATAACCTCATTTATTAATAAAAAGAATTGGTAGAGGATCCTTCCTCCGAGGGAAATCTCACTTGCTTAGTTGGTTAGCTATTTGAAGATACACATTGAGACAAACATGAAATTATAGTTCTAACACACGATTACTACCAACAGTTTCTATTCTAAGTTCAAGTGATTATTATGATTCTTAACAACTTTAGAGTTCAACTAATATCATAATAAATCAGGAAGGATATACAAGAAGGAATGTGGCAAGCCATATCCAGGTTATAGTTTGCATTTCGATTTGTTTTCGAATTAGAAATTTATAGGTAAACCTATTCTGGAATGTTGAAATAAGCTAGCTAAACAGTGTCCATTTTTTCCTTTGTGGATGGTATATATGCATGCAATTCATGTAAAGTATTTATGAACTAAGTTGGCTCTTGAACTATATATTCTTTGCTCTCAATATTCAACTTGTAGACTTCACCACAAAATCTACCCTTTTATTGATATTTTCTTTGTGAGGAACACTTCTGAAAGGTTGTCAAGTTTAGTTGTCATCTATTCTACTTATAAATGAAAATGTTATACTCTCCCTTGAAGCTTTTGGTGTAGTGTCTGCTAAATGTTTAATATTGTGATTCGTCAATGATAGAAGCTTGTAATTACCATTGGTAACTCGTGATATATGGTGTATTCATTTTCTAATTTTCCTGCACTCTTGATGCACTTCTTGTTATAAATAATCTGGTGCATTTGAGAGAAAAGTCTTTTGCATTTGTTGCATAAACTGAGGGTGATAATTTGGTGCATTTGAGTAAAAAATTTGACGTATTTGGCACATAAATTGGGGGTGAAAATCTGGTACAAATTGACATGTTTGTCTTGAAAAGATTTAATAGTCTCTCTATAGAGGTGCATCAGTCTTACAACATTTGTGTATCTAATTCTTTGTGCAGTGAAGCTTTTCCGAGTGGCGTTATTATTATTGGGTTTTAAAGAGATAACAATTATGTGGGCGTTATTATCACTTTTATTTAACTACTTCCTCCATATTTATGTAGACGTTATTATCACTTTTATTTTCATGCTCTACTGAAAAATCAATTCATATCTAATACCTAATCTTTTTTTCCTTACAGAGAGGTGATAAAGCACCAACTTCCAAGTAATAGCATATATCAAGTTAGTTGAGCCACTAAGTTTTGCTTAATAAACGACACTAAGTTGAGTTATCTGATAGGACACAAACTTTCCTTTCAAGCATACTATTCGAATTTTAATTTATGCAAGTGAAATCTACAAAAATAAGATCACTCCTTAGGTTCCCCTTCCATATTGTTAGCTTGTTTGCTACCTTCCTTTTTTCGTACCGCACTGGATGAATCTCACCTTGTTATTTTTTCAAGATTTTTATGTGCCTTTCTTGCTAAAATTACAAGATAGAGGAGCGTCTCTAACATGTCTTTGTTTTACAAAGTTACTAGTTTTCTCCAATTGATACTCGTGGCATCAACATTCATGGTAGTTTGTCTTGCATGAAATTTTTTTACTGCATGAACTTCATACTAATCATAATTAGTGTCAGATTTGTCTTGGTAAGAATTTGAATCAGATGTATCTATATCTTCTTCTAGCCTAGTTTTATTCCATTCACCACTATGGATTAAGGAACTCCAATTTCCTTTTTGCCTCCTATCATAATTATGCCTGTCAATGTTTCTTAGCACAATAGAGATAGAGCCGTTTCATATATTTGCAAATATTAAATGAATTGTGCTTGGTCGGGAAAACTGCATTATATTTTCATGTTTATACATATGGAAATGGTTGAAAATCTCTTTGCACTTGGTGACCAATCTCAATTGTGCACATAGGTAAAAATCTTTATGTGATCTTATTAACCTTATAGATGACATATTCAAATTTATTTATTGGATAAATTGAATGTGTAAAGCCTTTTATATATTTTCGTTTCCAGGATAGATGGAGCTTAAGAATTGTTGGAGAAATAGTGATCACAACAATTGCAGTAGAATGTAGGATAAGATGGATGTTGCAGCTCAAGTGCATTATGAGACTGGTAAGAAAGATAAGGAGAATATTATGGGCTTGGTTCTCAAGGAAACCACTATTATGGCCTTGGTCCTACTTCTGGTTCTGATAATGATCTCTCGAGATTGACATTTGTTAGTTTTGTCTTTAAAACACTATTCTATTGGTTGAAGAACAATTATGAACGTTGATTCTTTAGCATTTATGTATTCTTGGATCGACTATTTAGTCTTTAAATTGCTATTTATATAAAATTAGATTGTTGTAATGCTTATTGAATATCACTTCTTCTAATTTAGTACAATCTATATGGATTTTGAATAAATATATAATAATATAAAAGAAAAAAATGTGACGCTTCTATAATAATTGTGTATAAATTGCGACGGAATATAGCTACAAAAATTCTGAAGCTAACAATTCTTTGTGACGAAATCAACAACCAAATTAGTGACAAATTTTGTATGAAATAGCTATGACAAAGGTCGTCGCTAAAGGTAGCGATGGAATTATATGTCGCTAATCCGTCGCTAGAGTTAGCGACGGACAACAAATTTCGTTGCTAAAGGCTTAGCTACAAGCATTTTAGCGACGGATGAGATTTTGTCGCTAATTTGTCGCTAAATCCCTTTAGCGACGGATTCGGGTGATTTGGCAACGGATTTCGTTTGTCGCTAAAACCTGATTTTTTTGTAGTGTTGGTTAATATCAATCTTCACATTAATGTGCCTCTTCACTTTGATGTATGTGTCTATGTAGCCTCAGTGACCATGAGTCTTCATTATTGCACCCATTGTTGTGTTAATTCGACTGCTTTGTTTCTTTTCAATGATGTCAAAAGGCGAAAGCTATCATTATGTTGTTGATTAAAGGTGTCTTTGTTTGTCATCATCAAAAAGAGAAAAAGTGATGGAATATGTGGGCTCATAATTGATATTTGACATTTTTACGATGACAAATTATAGAAAAACCATATACGCCTATAAAACTTAAACAAGTACAAGTGAGATAGTTACTCAAATGGAAAGAATCTCCGCGAAGGAAAAATCTAAAAGGACTCTCATTAAGGAAGAAATATCCTTAGAGGATCCTACTTCAATAATTCTAAGTTACTACAACCTAATTATTCCACACGTATAAAAGGAAAAAATGGGAGGCAAAACAAATCTAGTTATTGAGTTATCTCAAGGCAATAGACGGCAACATTGAAGGTGAAGAATAAGCAACAACAATCATAGAGCTAGAACTAGACGGTGCAAATTGTATCTTGAAATTACAAGACCAACTCTAATTTGTTTTTAAATACTTTTTTAAATTCTTTTTTTTGTTAGTATGGAAGGTTTAAAGCTTATAGTTAGTTATTCATGACTCGAGGACATTGCAAATTGTATCTCCAAAAACATTTTTTCAAGTCTTTTTTGTTAGTATGGTAGATTTAAATAGTTCATTAACCATTTTTCAACGACTTTTTGTCAAATCTTTTTGTTAGTATGATGGTTCATACCTAAGTTTAAAGTTTCGTCAATGATTATCAACCCTAACTAATTAACCTTTTTCACCCTAAATCTAATTAGCACATAAAAATCCGATATGATTAACTAGTTAATTAATGTAACTTAAAAAGGAATTATCAATTAACTACGACAATGTACTATAATGAACAATTAACAAGTAATAAAATAATCAGCAAGTAATAATACAAGAAACATTTAATATACAATTAACCAGAGAATTGTTTAAAAATTCATCTTTAAAAAAAATTGAGCAAAATGCATGGCAGTACATTAAAATATAGTGCCTAGGATTTGAACTTGGAACCTTCAAAGTAAATTTTGACCCCCTAGGGAATTGTCTACCTTTTAACATGTGTTTAGGGGATTCAAAATCTATATATATATACATAAAAAAATTTTACCTTATATATAATATTATTTTTTGTTTAGGGAATTCGGGTGAACACTCTACCAACCCCTAGATCTGCCCCTAATGGTAATGCGACTGCATGCCAAGAAAAAAACATTGAAAACAAGGGGAAAGGGGACAGAAACTACAATTATATCGAAAATCAAACTAATGAACAAACAAACATGCTTTAGAGCAACATATAAAAGCCATTGAACAAAAATATGTCGGAAATATATACCTAAATCTAAGGTTGTTTAGGGCTGATTTGAATGGAATTGTCCGAAACTAACTTTTATGGTGGCAGGACCTCCCTCAAATGGTTGTTTTTTGCGTTTTCTTTGGGGAAAAAAATTGAAAGGGGGGACCAGTTAGGGGTGTGCATCGGTCGATTCGGTTTTATGTATTATCAGTTCTATTTATCAGTTTTTAGTTGCTAACCAATAATTAATCAATAAGATATTTTTTAACGATTTTTGGTCATTAACGGTTTGGTTTTTGGTTTACCCAATAGAAAATGCTCATAAAATAAACATATGATTTCTCACTTCTCTAACAATTTGGCACGATACAGTGAGACAAGCAAATCAGCTCTAAATGTTTTGATATAGTGAAACAAGAAATATAATGAGAAATTGCATCAATAAGAGTAGATGTAGTACAAAGGCTACCAAAATATAATATGGAAGTAGAAGTATTATGACGTGTGAAGTGTGTATACCATAGTGTAGAGTACTGATATAGTATCTAGTTATGTTAAATTATTAATATTTACTATTTATATAGTAGTAACTTACTATCGTCTTGATGGGTTATCGGTTTACCCAATAGCCCAGTACTAAAAACCGATAACCCAATTATTATTTTTATAAAACCCAATAGCACCCAATAACATTTTCTCGGTGTGATTTTTTGCACCCCTTGGACCGGTGGAGTAGATGGATAGTATCCTTTTAGGAGATATATAGCTAGCATACTAAATTACCTCCATTGACCTTAATGATCGTTAAAAGCAAGCATATGATGAGTTAATGGAGATTATATAGCATACTAACTTAGTGCAACTTCATAAACTTTATTTTTGTTCCTTTTTTTCGACGTCATTTAGGTTTCTTAGAAATGAATGAGGTAGTCTAGCTTGGCTTGGTGCAAGAGAGGATGCTGGGAATGGTAATATACCTTCTGTTGGATAAAAGAAGATTAGTTTTTAAAACAGATTCCTAGGTTTACTGGAGGTGTGAGCATCTCAACCCCCCAATTGCTCAACAATACTCTCAATCCTAGAATTGAGCCATTAATGAAATCTTTCTTGCAAACTTGCAACATAACATACTTGTGCTTTGGAATTGAAACATAAAATACCATCTTGTCAAACATGTAAATAAATATGCCTCTTCTTCATGCGGTAATAGTATCTATGATTGTTGTGAAGCTTAAAAAGAAGAGAACAAAAAACAAGTCACTTCTCAACCATAAGGATTAAGCTTCAGAATCACAGACAGCATCATAATTAGTTTTTACCGACAAATATGACATTATCATCTCCGTACGATTAAATAGAGCATGACAAATGAAATTACGATACACAATACCTGATCTGAACTCGTAAGTCGACCTAAATGTTCAAGACTTTAGAGACAATACATTTTTATTTACAGGCATAAACTGCACAGATAGGAAGGAAATCAAATTGATTAGAACACAAGTGCCTCTAAACCCCACTTTTTTTACCCTCTTCCCCTAGCCTTCTCTCTCATTATATATATATATCACGTACTTGATACCAACACAGTCATCAAATGAAGCAAATCAAAAACTAAGTCACTGCCCTTAATAGCTAGTTAGTGTAGTAAGTGGTTGTCTACGAACAACAAAAAATTAATTGTACAAGGCATCAACTCCGGATCACCATGATCATGTCTCCTCAGCCTTGGGGATTTCAGCCAAAGCATCTTCAGCTCTTACTTTCTGGGGAATAAAATCTACATAGATAGCATCATAGGCAAAGAATGAATCAGCGGAAAAGAGAAGAATACTTTTTATTACAGCCACATCATTGGTTATTGGAAAACCCGTAATTGATACCTGAAAGAAAGTCAAATCTGGGTCGTTTGGAAACAACTGAAGCTGAAACAACCAAAAACATGTCAAGTTACTAAATAAGGTGACTTCTCAGAAACAAATTGGTTATACTTATAAGTTACAACTACAGCAATCAAGTTTACTAAAAAAGATGTTACAACATGTTTCATGGATTATATCTGAGCTGCTCCTTCTAGTTCTCTCCTTAAATTGACACGACAATCAGGACTCCAGAACATTACTTTTTTTTTTTTTTTTTTTTTGATAACCGAGAAATCCGTCTGTGACCCGCCCTTTGGACCAATCACAACCTTCTAAACTAGGTGGATAATGGGCCCGCCCCTCTACCCTTCTCCACTTAAAAGAACATTACTTTATTTTTAGGAAACAGAATTCCAGAAAATTGATGGTTCAAAATTCAGCTGAATTGAAACACTATAATGACAGAGTTCAAGTAATATACACCGTCAATGTTTTAATATTTACACCATCAGATCAACTTTACCTGCTACGACAAGTAACATATAATTTGCCTATACATATCCTATGACCAGATAGTGTAAAATATTATTTACATTGACATTGACTGTGTATAATACTTAAAATCACAATAACAAACAGTGTTCCACCAATCACAACCTCGGTTTAATTTGAACTCTTCGAACTAAATTGCAAATCAAATCAAAAGGTAATAGGAATAGCGAACAACAACAACAACATGCCCAGTGAGATCCCACAAGTGGGGCCACGCGAGGGTGGGGTGTCCGCAGACCTTAGTCCTACCTTGTGTGAGGTAGAGAGGCATAATAGAAACAGTGTAGGACAGCAAAATTGCAAATTCAGGATCATTATATCCACCAATCCTATTTCTGTCCATTTTATATTTTCTTCCTCCAAAATTTTCATTAAAATGTGTTGCACGGGTAGCAATTTGAGAAATGACATTTGAACTCAACATGAGCAATTATAAAATAAGCGGATTCCTTTTCTCTTATTTTACTTCTTTTTTTTTAGTTTCTTTTTTTATTAGGAATGGGTTAGCCCATGAATAGTGGTAGAGAACAAGAAAAAAGAGGCAGGCTTTAACTGGTATTGAAATCATGCACTTGAATTAACATAATAACAATAAGGTCTCGATCCAAAACTAGTTGGGACCAACTATATAATCTTATAGATATTTAGATCCATATGTATTGAGACAATATAAATACTGATGAAACTAAAGAACAATTAAAAACTAGTGTAAACTATTCGTCATTATTATCTTTATAAAATATTCTTCATAATTATGTGTTGGTTTTTTTAAAAGTTGGTGCAATAAAAAGGGTTGAAAATATTTGATTGAAAATGTGTCTCGATATTTTTAGAGATAATTATACTCTAGTGCAGCCCATAAAGTTACTTTACATAATTTATCCAAGGTTTTCAATCCTTACCTAAATTGTCCCAAAGGAGGAGCTTAAGGGCCCTAGAGGGCTGCCATGGGGCCACCGCCCTCTCCCACCCTCCGAAAAATCCAAACTTAGAGCCAAATGGTAGATCTTGATGAGAGGAATATATTTGTATAATAGTGTTTAAAATTGTATACTATTGTATATGGGTGCATAAATACCTCTTATAATTTCGAATAATATTATATATTGATGTATAATATTGTATATCAAGTTCTAAAACATTTTTGTAAAAAAGAAATATGAATATTTTGAATATTGTTATATACCGGACACATATTATTGTATATCGAATTGTGTTTTGGGCTAAAGATTTGAAATGTAAGTTTTGGGCTATATTTTTGCGATGTAAGTCAAGGTGATTGTAAGCACGGGTTAAAAATGATTGAAAATAGTTCCTTGGAAGAACTCGGATCATGTAAGATCAATGAGGCACTGGTACCATTGATGGATTTTTAAAAAGATGGGACAACAAACCATCTCTTCCTCCATTGCAGAGTGACAGAGAAATTGTGGCAGGTCTTTTTGAATTTGAGGGGAATCAAGCTGGTCCATGCTGGAATAGAGAAGGGAATGCATCAGGTCACAAGGAGAGATAGAAGATTGTCCCTGCTTGCATCTGGTGGACAATTTGGAAGGAAAGGAACCAGAGATGCTTCGAAAACAAGAGCATCCCTTTCCAGAGTTTGAAGTTGAACTGTCTTATAACCCTTTATTTTTGGTATAATCATGTCCTCTCCAAAGAGGTGGAGGCTATTACTCACTTTTTAGGTAGTTTAGGAGGGGTATAAATGATAGATCTTTTGGTTTTGCTTACTGTATACTCCTGATGTAATTACTACTGAAATACACCATTGGTGTATTGCTATAAAATGTTGACTTTCTCAACAAAAAAAAAAAGAGGGTTCAAAATATTAATTGAAATGTCTCTCAATATGTTTATTAAGCATAGGAAGACTTCAAATAGCCAACTTAAAACAAAAAACCAAAAATATCTAAACAAAACCTAGTAGCACTTTAAAATTCAAATTCGTCCTAAAGCTAAGCAACTTATTATGCTACAAATTACTACAGTAACTAAAGTAAAATTTCAACATTCAAGTCATAGTTGAGAACTCAAAGTTATAACATCTTCAATGCAATGATTCCGAACTAGTTGGGTACAGATAGATGATCTATATATATACCTCTCCATGTGGTAAGACTGAAAGTAAATATTGTTTGAACATCAAACATAATCGAAGAATATCGTATTGAATATTCTTCACTGTTATGTCATAATTAAGAATCCCACCAAATTAAGATATTTTCTTATTTTATGTTAACTCAAATTCGCATATGTAATAAGCCCTTTTTTTTTTAAATGGTAGTGTTGTATTCCTTAGCATTAATGACATGTTGAATACCTCCAAAAAGAAACACGGTAGCAAAAGTTATTACAAAGATCCCAAAAGATCAACTATTTGTTCTACTTCCTCTTTTATACCAACAAAGATGCAATACATTTACATTTAACTTTTGGTATAGAATAAAATTTATCCTCAAAACATCTCTCATTCTTTTCTTTACAAACTGTCCAACATATGCATGCTGGGATTATTCTCCACTTCTCTAAGCTCTTGCTCCCCCCCTCTTCTGATCCAGAAACCAACAGATAAGCAGTATGTTTTGGCATTAACCATTTGTTGTTTCACTGTTTGTGAGGCTCAAAAATAGGGTCCAGATCTGTGTTGTTACTTTACAATGTAAAAACAGATGACTATTGGTCTCCTATGCCTCATTGCATAAAAAAATCTGGATACTATTTGGAACCCTTTCCTTTTATACTTCCCGTCTAAGACAAGTTCTTCTGACCACCAACAATTAAGAAAAAACACTTGACCTCAAGCTCTTTATACCTACTTCCATGGTCCTATCCCACAGCCTGATCGTTCTCACTTCTTTTTTATAGCTTGCTCACTGAGAATCTCAGTGTGTTTCTATTTTAATTGTGATGGGACCTGGAGAGATCCCTTTCAAACCACCGACCTACTACAAAAGTTGTGCGACTCTACATAATTCCCTGTCATTCAGATGTCTCCTTAATGAGATACCCATCCATTGAACCAACATTCAACTATTGTGACCTCCAGTTTGCTACAAAGTGAAAATAAATCAGGGAAGGAGTTCACCAAGGCCTCCACAGTCCATTCCATGCTTCTTTCCAGAAAAGAATTTTGTCGCCATTACCCACCCTGTACGTGATATTACCTGATAGTTAAGGCCAGAGAGCCCTTATTGTCTTCCATACTAAAATTCCACAAGGGTTTGTAACAACATTAGTACTCCATTAGTTACTTTGGTCATACATGCTTTGTATGACTTCCTACTATAGTGTTTGATCCTCCTCCATATATCTCCACAACCATTTCATCAGAAGACAGTCATTCTGTATTTTTAGATTCCTAACACCAAGGCCACATGATGTCTTGGAAAGTTGAGCAATTTTCCAGTTAACTAAATGAAACCCCCTCCTCTCCTTGTTTCCAGATCATAAAAAAACCACTTCTCAGTTTATTTAGCCTCTTCAAAACTTTTGGTGGGATGGGAAGTAAGGACATAACATAAGTAGGTAAGAATCTAGCACTAAATAAATGTGTCTTCCCCCTAAGGGAAGATTTTGAGATTTTCACCTGGCTAGCTTCTTCTCTGTCTTTTCTATCATCCCATCCCACATTTCCAAGTCCTTGTATTTGGTGCCCAAAGGCATGCTCAGATAAACAATTGGAGTTGTTGACCTACTGTGCACCCCAGGATGTTAGCCAGTCCCCGCATCTGAGCCACTTGATGCTTTTCCTCAAATTTACACATAAAACTGAGACTTGCTTCCAAAGTTAAACAACACCCTGATGAAGCTAATTTACTCTGTTTTGTCCTCACAAAAGATTACAATACACATTTTCATAAAGCAAATGACATGTTTCCAGTCCTGCCGTAATATTCAAATTGAATCCCTTCAACCACCTGTTTTGAATTGTCAGCCTCATCATACTGTTAAAACCTTCCATGGCTATTATGAACAAAAATGGTAAGAGAGGGTTACCCTGTCTGAGACCCCGCCCCAGATGGAAAAAGAAAAACTACAGGTTCTCCATTTACCAGAATTAAGAACTTGACAGTTTTAAAGCAAAAACAATCCATTTCAGCAACCTTTATCCAAACCCCAATTGTTTGAGTATACTTGGAAGAAAATCCCAGTTGACATGCTCAGAAGCCTTCAGCCACCTTTCTCAAAACCCCAATTGTTTGAGTATACTTGGAAGAAAATCCCAGTTGACATGATCATAAGCCTTCTCTAAATCTAACTTGCACATGATGTTCAGTTCTTCTCCTCTCAATCTGAAATCCACATACTCAAGGGGAGCAGCATCCATGATCTCTTTTCTTTATGAAAGTTATCTGGTGTTTATTTACCAACTTATATATCCCACCGTAAGGCTTATGGGCCTAAAATTGCTCAGATCAAAGACTCCACTTTTCTTGGGGATGAGAGCAACGTACATGGCATTGAGGCACTTTTCAAAGACTTGATATTCATGAAAATGTTGCTTAGTGTTCATGATATCCTCCTTCAGAATATCCCAAGGGACTTGATAAAAACACATTGAAAACCCATCAGGCCCTTGTGCCTTGTCACTAGCACAAATTCTAATGCACCCAATAACTTCTTCAAACTGTCTTTGTAGCCACTTTTGTTCCTCAATGTTGATGCTTGTGATCCCATGTAGGTTGATACAGGTTTCTATCTCTTTATATAAGTTCTAATAAAAAAATGGATGGCCATCTTTATGGTATATAGATCAGAGATAGTAACCCCCTCCTCTTCTAGTGTGTCTATAGAGTAGAATCTCTTATGAGCATTGCGAATTCTGGAAATATTTTGTGTTGTCCCCATTCTTCAACCATTGAACTCTAGATCTCTGACTCCAAGTTATTTCCTCATTCTTGGCAAGCTCCTCAAACTTCATAGCTAGATGAGCTTTTTGGAGTTTATCATCAGTGAGTGCTCTCTGTTCCATGATACTCTCCATTCCAGAGAGTCTACACAAAATATCCTCTCTCCTTTGTCTCCAATTGTTCCAGTTGTCCTTCCCCCAATCTTTCAGTTTCCCTAAAGTAGCTTTCAATCACAGCAACAATAAGTCGCAATATGAGCACTTGGTGCTTGTTATACATATTCTATCATGTAGATAAATTCTTGTCAAGAGAAATGTTTAGAGGCCAGGATAAAAGCAGGACTTCTAGTGACCCATTGTTCAAACATAAAATATTATTTCTTGAATTCCCAATCACCACATATTAATAAAATGATTGTGATCTGACCCAATTTTGGAAGCAAAAATTGTTTAATTGGAAGGAAAAGTTCCACCAAATGAGAAACAGAAAAAAATGTCTATTCTGGAAGCACTCATGTGATAGTCACCCCTCCTCCATGTGTATTGACTCTCCAAATAAAAGAGGGTCAAAGAATTCCATGTTATCAGTCTGAGAATTCAAACATAGCTCCTGAAATTCTTTGGCAGTTTGTTCTCTCGTCTGGATATCTGATGATGTTGAAATCCCCCCATAAATGACCCATGGCCCTTTACATACACTTTTTATAGCAGCCGGCTCCCATCATAGTTGCGTACTTTCAATTTTGCTACATTCAGCATAAATTGCTCTGAACCACCAAGTTAAGTCTTGGTCAATGCCTTCAAACTTGCAAGTGATCAATTTGGTCACCACTGTCCACCACTCCCCCCCCCTCCAATTCCTTTATCCCACAACACAACTATCCCTCCACTCCATCTTATAGAGAATCTTCCCTGTCCATTTCTTACGCCACATTTGCTAAAAAAACTCACCAACCTTGACAGATTTGTATCAACTAGCACATATATGTCAGCCCCCTACTATAGCAGCAAATTTCTAACAAGACTCCTTTTATTCCACCTTGTTTAAACCCCTTACATTCCATGTTAAAATTTTGATCATCGTGGATTCCCAGCAAGTGCAATCCTCCTTCTGTTCCTTGGTTCCCCTTCTTTGAACTTCATGTCAAAAGTCAGGTTTCACACCTCTTTTGGAATTGTTGTTTTGCTTATAAGTCTTGTTCTCCCCTAGGTCTTTGTTTCAACCCTCTCTTCTGATCTATCTTAAAAGCTAATATGCTTTTTTCTCCTAACCTTCAAAGGAGGCATCAAATTGTTGGCTTAACTTGATGATATTAGAGGGAATGCATAAGGTAGCCCGTTCCACTAATTCTTCCTCATTATTTGAGTCACTTATATGTAGTGGAACTTCCACTATGTCCCTGAATACTACAAGTTGGTTATGATCATTCTTCTTTTCTTCCTCTTCTTTCCTAGAAATTTCTGTCAGTGAAATTTTTCTCTTTTCCATCCTATTCTAGAAGTAGGAACTCCCAAACACCTCCACTAATAACTACTTATGAATCCTCTGAAAATTAAATTCCTAAAATGTCTATCAAAGTTAATAGACTTTTTTACCCTTCACTTAAACATTACCCTATGATATTATTGTACATAATAAATGCAAATATATATTCTAATAAATGGGATTTTAGATATAATTAGTGTATACTTGTACATCTCGTAAAAATTCCGTTTGCATTCAATGCATTGAGTGGCTTCATTTAATTGTCATAAGTTGGTTAGTATAAACTTTTAAATTATTTCTTAAGTGTGACTATTATTAATTTAATGAGTTTATACATATATAATCTTGTTATAGGAGGCACCAAGTAGGAAGTGAAGTTTTGAAAAAATGAGTATGTAAGGGACTTACCGTCTATCTAGGACAACCATCAAAAGAGTGTTTTGGGAAAAATTAATATACTTTGGGAAAGTATATAAATCTGAAAAGTTCAACTACTTAATCAGCATCAGGGCATCATTATAGTTATATAGTGACATGTTACAGTGGGTCTTGTCAAGGCGTGCATAGGTGGCAGCTTTACATTGGTTCTAAGTTTAGATTGCAAAGTTAATGACAAGGTCTTGCCAATAAATTTATGTACAAATATGGCTTATGCAGGATAAAGCAAGGGATTTATATGGGATTAAATTACATCTCTTTAGACATGAACTTTGAGGGAAAGAGCACAAGTTAGTTTAAGGGTCTTGTTTATGACCTTATAAGGTGGGCTCTGGACTTCTCTTGGATCAACTTTGAAGATATAAAGTATAAACACAGCGATATCACAGCGCCTCTGATATGCAGTAGCAGCAAGCTTCCAATAGAAATTTAGAGGGTTTGCTTCAGCAGCTACTGCAGAAATATAGAAGTGAAAAATCACCGTTAACCCCTTTTTGAGATAAACCACGAGTTCTCTTCGTGATTTCAACTACCTTTTTGATGTGGGTATAAATATTTAAGGGTTTATGATAAATTATTCAGTGCTGAAGAAGAGACTATGCTATAGGTTGGATTTAATCTGAAGAATTTGAACTTAGAAATTCAGTTTCAAAAAACATTTGAACTTGGAAATTAAGAGATTGAACCCTAAGTCCTAGATTGGGGAGGAAATTGAAAAGTTGAAGGATTAAACCACCAAGTGGACTCCAACTGAGAAATTAACTATAAATTTGGACTCTACGGCTTATGGATAATGTGTCGACCAAATTCTGATCTCAGATAGTTGACTGACGGCAAGTTTGAGTTGACACAAGATATGACTTTAACCCCGAGGTGTCCTAAATTAGTTTTTCTACATTAATTTGAAATCGTTATTTATGTTTTTGCTTAGATTGAGTTGCTATGAGGCCTGAGGGCACAAATTTGGATATTGTGAGCTTACTTGTAGAGTGAATCTAGGTAAGAGAAGATCTTAACTTCTGAGTACCGTTCTTCACTTCTTCTAAGCTTGGTCTTTGCCTACATATATGTTTTCGACTATCTGGCACCTGTGTGGAGTGAGTATGTGCTCGGCAGACTTATTAATATTGTGATTCCTTTACACTTTTGAGATTTGGTGATATCTTCAAGATACGTTGTGATTTGAATATTACTGGTTGTGTGGCTATTTAGCCTTAGGATTGATGTATTTACTTGATTTTACATGTCCTCGGGTGTATCTAAAGATAGTTAAGCTAGAGTCACCCTCCACATCTCGAAGAGACTCCGCGTAAGGCGTTGGTCCAAAGCCACCATTCACAGCCGAAATGGTAAGACTGCCAGAGTTACCCTTCGCGGTTCTGAAAATTTGTTGTTGTGTATGGTAAGACAGTTGGACCAGAGTTACAGATCTGAGGTTTTGTTGTTGTGTATTAAGACGGTTGGGCCAGAGTTCCCCTCCGCAATTCCGAGGTTTTGTAGTTGTGTATGGTAAGATAGTTGGGCTAGAGTTACCCTCCACAATTCGAAGGTTTTATTGGCGCGTATTGTTGTACTACATTAGCTTGCATCTCATCATCATCTTTCTTGACATGACTAATATCTCTCTTCTACACTTTGTATACTATTTTCCTTAGCATATTGTATATTCATTTTTATATGTATATATATATATATATATATATGAATGTGTATATATATATATACATACATACATATATATGAATGTGTATGTATATATATGTGCATATATATATACATATATATATATATATATGTATATATATGTGTGTGTGTGTGTGTATATTGCTTACTTGCTCCAGGTACGAGATGGACCAGAGCTAGACTTTACTTAGTCTTTGTGACTAACCCTATCCGCTACATATGCAAATGTGTTAGCTAACGCTTCGGTTGATGAGTGAGTCGCCTGACACCAAGTCTTTTACAAGCTTTGAGGTGAGCCATGCTCTAGATCCACAGAAGTCACATATCTATCTATCTTTCTATTTCCTTATTTTTACTGGGGTTTGCATACTCAACATGAGATACTTGAACTGATTCTTATAGATTCTCCGGACTTAGGTTACTTTGGCTCTAGTTGGGTTTGTTGAGATATTTCCTTTCATTATTTCCATTGAATTCGTAATCTATGATTTGGTTTTTTTAGACTTCATCATTCTTTTCGGGTTATGTTAGCTATTTTTTTATTATTCAGTGGGATTGTTGGTTGCCAATCAAAGCTGGGGGTAGTTAGGGTCGTGACAATACTCAACACATCTAATCAGATTATTGGAATAGTCAATTTAATTTTTAGATATGCATCAAGTCATGCAGTAAAAATGGATTAAAGAAAAATAAGTGAATGAGATCTCACTTAACCGTTAGAAAACGTGAAGAAATAGGATTTTAAAGGACACTTCCTCTTTAAGCTCCATCCTATAAGTCTTTTCACTACTCATACAAGTATATAAAAGCCAATGTACAAGTACGATATATTTGTTATCCTCTAAAATTTATGATATCTTTTTGTGTTCCCAATCAAATTCATGAAATCTTAATTTGGTAAGGATTTCATCTCTCAACTTTAAGAACAAGCTGATGAAATGTTGTTCAACCTTAATTTTTTTTGTTATTAATCCTAAAGTATCAACAACGATCATGCTTGTATACTTTGTTGGTTGCAGATATCTGATATCGTTTTCACTCAGTAGGTTCTCTTTTCATTTATTTTTTCATATTTTTCTAAGGACATTCTTTGTTTCAAAAAAGATGTTTGTGAGTATACTCATGGTATGATCTTGGAGTTTGAATCTAACACGTACACGTAAGTCTTCTTTTTCTAACCTTGATTTTAACATTATTCTCTTTTTAAAAAATTGGTAACTTCCATTACATTATTCTCTCTATCTAGTGCCAACATTATCTAGCAACACTATCTTCACCTTATTAAGATTTTCCCTGAAACTCTTAGCCAAACACGGTTAAACTTGGTTGACATGCCAATGTGTATTTAGTATGCACACAATTAGTTTTTTTTCTCCACTTTTTCATTAAGATTTACCACCCACAAAAGATGAATGATAGTGTGGGGCATGATTTTTTTTCTTTATTTAGTTAAATCAGATCAACATTTTTCATTTTCAAAAACTTGTAGAAAAAAATCAATTTTTATTTCATAATTCAAACATATTTGTTGAATATTATTTATGTAATTCTTTTAAAGGTTTGTTCCACAGAAATGGCATACACGCATGTTGCATGTGCTCAGACACTACTCATGATTAAAATGTAACATCAAAAAGTCTAGCTATTACACTAGGAAGTCACGTTGATCTAGCTTTACAAGTGATGGATTGAGAGATACTCACACAGATGGTTGTATCCAACATAACTTTTGCGATCCAGAAAAGAACAAGCATAAGCCTCCCTGCAAAATACTTCAAGAAATTTCTCCTGCATGGAAGCAACCAAAATTATGTAAGACATTGTAAGCATGTGTAGCAAGTTAACATGCAGACGAAAGCTAATACTACTGCTACTACTCCAGTTACAAAATTAGTAACTTCCACAAGCTTTGAAATAGTCTATCGGAAAGCGTAGGTATGGGTCAGGTTTGCGTGCTCCCCAACCTTCCTGGACCCCACTTGTGGGATCACACTGATATGTTGTTGTTGTTGTTGTTGTTGTTGTTGCACAAGCTTTGAAATTAATCAACTCAAAAGCAAATCATTTATCCTTTTCTTTTCTTATTTGCCTTCATTCTCCTTATAACACAACCCAGAAGACCACCTAAGACAAATAGGCTGAAAGCACAAATCCAAATAGGCAGCTTACTTCACCTAAAACCCTGGGCTTAGGCTTGATCTTAATCTAAAGTCCATTTCAAACTGATCCCCACCAAAGTGAAATGCTTCACTTGGTTAGTCATCAAAAGAGCCTGCTTAACTCAAGAAGTGTTACAGAAGAAAGGAATGCAACTAGTCCCTAGCTGTTTCCTATGCAATTTGACTGGGGAAACAAACAAACACCTATTTTTACATTGCCAATTCACTACACAGCTCTGGGAGCTGTTTCTCAACATCACAGGCTGCAGCTGGACTATGCCAGAACACACTTCTGATATTTTTAAATGTTGGATCAGAAGGGGGGTTAGCAAGACTCAAAAGAAGTGGTGGAAGCTAATACCATCATGCATATGGTGGTCAGTGTGGAAGGAAAGAAATGGGAGATGTTTTGAAGATAGATCTAACTCCATTCACAAAGTAAAATGGAATTGTTTGGTATCTTTACTTTTTTGGTGTAAACAGCTCTGTATAGAAGATGTAGATCAAATTATAGAATTAATAGGGAGCTTGTAAATTTGGTTAGGGCTGTAAATTTTTTAAGGTGGCCAGCATGTCCTTAATGCTAAAGAATACAACTTTACAAAATGTTCAAAAAAAAAAAAAGATGCTGGAAGGGGCAAAGAAGAACCAATAACATAAAAACAAAAGAAAATTTACAGTGAAACAACCAAGGCTACAGAAAATATGATAGGAAAAAGGAAAGAACAATGAAACTGTTTCGAAGCAAGCAATTCACCAGAAACGGGTCTTACACTTTTGAGCGGAATTCTTCTCTTGATCATATAATGGACAACAAAATGCTACTACAATTTTAAAGTAAAGAATCTACGCCTCAATGCTCAGCAAAAGCATTTCAAATAGTCTCTGCTAATAAAATAAAATGTTGTAGAGAAAATGATATAAACCTGGACTGCAATAATTAACTAATTTGGTGCAACTATATTACCAGAGAAAAGAAAAGCAACATGGACACAACATAAAAAATCAGAAAGCATCATAGATGTTTTCTAGTCCAATAAATGACACTAGATTTACAATTGCCAAATATATGAAGCATCTACCCAATTCAATGGACTTTGAAACAAGGATTTCCATGCTCCACCAGTCTTACTCTTCAATGCATGAGAGACATGAATATTTCACCAACACAATTAGATGCTAGAGGAAGTAAGGCATGGATTGGTTTAGGCCAGCTAAGAATATGGTATTTCTAAGGATCATCTTTAGCTTAAGGATGTGAATAATATTCACAGCTACGTTCCATATTACTTGTTGTGGCTTCAATATGTTCCTAGTTATACTTATGATATTATTCCTGTAAAAAAGAGAGTTTCATTACTTTCTCAAAGAAAAAAAAAAGGAGTTCCATATGTGATATTAGGCCAAATCATGTATGCCTTTAGCAGCCTAGTCCAAATCTCACACTGGTAAGTGGCTTCTGCAATCTCCAATAATTCAATCAACAGTTATGCCTCAACCTCAAATTAACTGAGGTCGGATTCATGAATCCCAAAAAAAATAAAAATTGCTCTATACTTCTATTCAATTTCACTTGATTCCAGTGCTGTCGAAAGGGCAAATAAGGAGTTCTCTAGAACTAGAGGTTCTCTAAACCACACACTTATCAGTAATACGGGGATAAGTCTCTAACACGACAAAAGGACTTCCTATCAAAACCAGACTTATTGTAAGTGTAAGACAACTAAGCCTTAATCCCAACTAATTGGTATCACGAATTGCTTTCATTGTGTCTTTTCTTAGCCAAGTCAATATTTAAGCCGAGATATCGTAGGTCTACTAAGAGTCTATTACCTTCTTCAGTCATCGCATTATCATACCTCTGAGTCGGTGCATATACAGGCTTATGTAATAGTAAGACATGGTTCTTTGTGGTTAACATAAGACACGATAAAACTACCTAGGTGAAATTCTCTCATTTTATCCTCTATTTGTGTTATTTACATCCTCTGTTGGATATTCTCACCTCTAATTTTTTGTATTCTACATAACATTCATCTTAATATCCACATTTCTACACCATTCATCTTAATATCCACATTTTTGCTCATCACATAGCACACTCGGACTACTTTTCATTTCATCGACGTTCTTTTGATTTATTTATTTTCGTTAGATCTCCATCTATTATGTCATTGTCACGTAAGATTTAACTTATACATCTAAATGTCAGCATTTACACTAAATGATCTTGTCAAAACTTACTTCACCTTTCTTTACTTGAGATATTGTGTATATCATAAATGCCTCCAGCAGGATTCTCAGTCCACATAACACTAAAAGAAGTTTAACAATCTCCAAAATCAGTGAGCAATGGAGGTTTTAGGCTGCATTTGTGTTAATTGGTCACTTATTGAATAGAAGTCCTCGAAGTCAAAGAACGAATTTTGAAAGGATTAATATGAGAAATGCCTTATCAGGAACTCTTTTATAACATCAATGTACATAAGACAATGAAAATTATATGTACAGCATCAAATATTGAACAATTGAATAAGGATTGTAGAGCCATACCGTAGCTTTGTTAACAAGGAAGGTTGCTTCGTGTAACATCCTAATATCAGCATTTTCATTTTTTATTATCCGATGGACTCGGTTATGGGGAAATTGGTAAAGCACACTCTCACTCTTCTCTTCTTCCTCCTCTTCATCATCCTCCCTTTTCTTCTTTGCCTTCAATTTCTTCTCCTCATTCTTTTTGGTGGTACCATTGCTAATTGCTTCATCTTTTACCTTGCCATTATTTGTTTTACCCTCCTTTTCCTTCTCCCTTTTCATCTTCTCCTTTGTAGATGGACTTGCAACTCCATTACTATACGATTTTTTCACTAGCTTTTCTTCAGCCTCTTCATCTCCTTCCTTTTTATTTTGTGTCTTCTTCATATTTTTCTCTTCTTTTTTCAACTGACTCAAATCACCATTGATCTTGGCCTTTTTTGCTGATTGTCCTTCTCTTTCTCCTTCGTCTGTCCTTTTCTTCTTCTTGTTCTCTTCCTTCTTAATTACACCTCCATGACTAGAACCTCCATTGCTCTTTCCCTTTTTTGCTAGTTTTGTTTCTCCTTCTACTTCCCTCCTCTCATCCTTCTTGTTCCTCTTTTCATTTTTGCCTCCACGACTAGAATCTCCATTGTTCTTTGCCGTTTTACCTTCATTCATTTTATCTTCCTTCTTTGCCTTTTCATTCTTCTCCTTCATATTTTTCTCCCTATAATCCTTTTTGCTTTTAGCCATTTTTGCACCGACATTTTGCTCCTTTTCTTCAACCTCCTCTTCTTTTTCTATCATCTTCTTCTTTCTCGTATATATTTTCAAGTTTTCACTCTCGCTCTGCCCACTACCACCCACTATTTTCTTCCCCTTTCTTCTATAAACCTTCTTCTGTACTTCCAAATCCTCCTTCCTGCCCCGGCTGTTAGTATTAGCGACTTTGCTACCCTCGACTTTTTCTTCCTCCTCTTCTTCTTCTTCGTCCGTATCACTTACATACTCCTTGTGAACATTCTGTACGTCGTCGCTTTCTTCCTCGGTTTCATCGGCGTCTTGTGATTCGGCACTGGAAGATGGAATGACGAAATCCTCCGGCTCATCTCCGTCGTGGTTGTCGGAATTTCCGTTACTCTTCTTCGGCATTACTGCAATCTAGTAAGTTAAATGGCTGCCGCCGGTTGCAACGGATGTCCGCGGCGGAGAAGGGCACTTAGTTGCTGATTCAATTTTCGCAGGCGTTATAATATTAAGGGCTTTTTGCCCAAGTGAAGAAACTCACACGTGGCTTTCGGACTCGCAGTGGGCTTTGCTTCCTCTGTTGAAACATGTGAAAAAATACGCCTGTTGGCCTTGTTAATAATTATTGTGTCCAATAATATTTGTCCACTATAGACTTTGCATATTCTTAAAAAATTATAAATAAAAAAGATAATTTTACTATATCATAATTAATTATAAGGATAAAAAGAAATTAAGTGTAAAATTATATATTGATTTCATAAAACGAAAAAGTATTGTTAAACATCCCAAAATAGTATATTGGATAACTATTGTTAGACTAAGGAAGTAATGATAATTGACATACTCCTTCCGTCTCATATTAATTGATCATCTTACTAAAAATAATTGTTGCATATTAATCGTCCACCTTACTAAATCAAGAAAACACTAATTAAAATTTTCATGTATTAACCTTGCAATTAATTCTTTTTTAAAGTGTTCACATTATTTGTAAAATTCTCAAGAAGTTTTTTGAAGGGTGAATTAGTAAAATTATCTTCTTATTTATGATTTCTTAATATGCAAAGAACAAAATGATCGATTATTATGGGACGGGAGTAATACATAAACGTTCTCTTTAACTTGGCATTAGTTGTCATATGTACCCTTCAATTTTGAATGTATATGAGTAAATATTTAAATTTGTATAAAATTGAATAGTAGACATACACATTCTATGTGGCATTATATAGTAGGACGTCTTGTAGGACTGCAAATTGTCAGGTAGGATATCACATATGATATGTGTCTATTTGTCCAATAGTATACAAGTTTTAGCATCTACTTATGCACACTCTAATTTGGATGGTATAAACGTCAATTGAAACTAAGTTAAATGACATATATATATATATTAGATTAAATGGAAAAGAGTAGGAAAAAAATATTCTTAAACTCTGAAATTGAATAAAAAAAAATATTAGCATGGATAAATGGTATGTACCAGTTCTCAGAATCAGAAACAGGAAGATCAACATCAGTCAAGAATAACATGTACACCGAATTAAAACTTATATAACAAAGATGACTGAATATGACCACTGCATATAACAAAGATGGTATAACCATCGTTATGGTGTAAAACTTATATTTAAGTCTGGGTGGTACTTTCTTATCACACAAGACCGTAGAGGCATACCTCCATTTCATTAATGTCATCCCAATGCGGTGTATGACATCATCGTCGATATTTTTACTATCTTAAATTACGGACCCAAGATACTTAAAACTTTCTCTCTTTAAAATATTATGTACAAACCTTAATTTCACGTCCACTTCATTCAATGCAACACTGAATTTGCACTCCAAATATTTCATTTTGGTCTTACTCAACTTGTACTCGTTGAACTTTAGAGTTTATCTCCAAATGTCCAACCTAGCATTAACTTTGTTTAGTGTCTCCTCAATCAATACTATGTCGTCAACTAAAGGTGACAATGGGGCGGGACGGGTGCAAAGTAGGGCGGGTTTAAGCATATGCGGGACAGGCGGGTTGGGATAAATGTGGTTGCGGGACGGGATAAAATTAAAAAATACATAATTTATGTGGTGCGGTGCGGGTGTGGGTTAGGGCAGAAACAACTTTAGAAATCAGAAGCTACGCTTAATGTGATCCGAAAGATCTTGCTAATTAATGTGATTACTTTTAGCTATTGGAAGTTAGCAATTTTTATTTTATTTTTGTAAGTTGTCTAAATAATGATAACAATAATCTCTTATAAATGTACTAGAGGGGCATGGCCCGTGCTTGAGTACGGGCCCAATATTTTATACTTCAAAGTGATAAGACGTATAAAGATACACAGTTATAAACATTTGCAACTATATATTGATGCAAAACTATATTGAACAAATACTTAAGTTTACACAAAAATACACTTTCATATATGCATTTTACATATTCAAAATAATATAACATCAATAATCCTTGTCTACAAATATCCTTGTCTCAATAGTTTGGTAAAAAATGTCCCTATTATTATTTAATGGGTTAAAATTGCATCATTTTCAAGTAAATATATTATTTACTTAATGGGTCAAATTCATAATTTACTTAATAATCTATGTCACTTGATCCATGTGTTAAAATAAATTAAATGAGGTTTACTCTAATTTTTGTCATTGTACGAATAATTGCGGCCTTTACACCCAATTCACAAAGAGAACACCATTGCACGAACAAGAAAACAAAAATCAAATTGAGAATGTCAGGTAAGATTTTTCGGCCGACCTCTATTTCCTTTTGTATGCATAGATTGATTGTTGCATAGAATGTCAGGTAAGATATATATATATATTAACCCTAAAATAAAGAAGGGAAAATATAGCAAACTATTAATTCAAATTAAATGCTATAAATATACTTTGATTTAATTGTACCCTATAGCAAACTATTGCTATTTTCGCTGGTGGAATCTCACTCGCCACTCTCGTTTGGTGGCAGTCTCGCTCGCCTCTCTCACTTTATACAAAAACGCAAATGTATAAAATGCGTTTGTGTTTGTATAAAGCGAGAAGAAATTGTATATATACATATATTTCCGTTCCCCTCTCTCCCCTCTCCCAGATCTCGCTCTCTCACTTTATACAAAAACGCAAATGTATAAAATGCGTGAAAATTGTATATATACATATATTTTCGTTCCCCTCTCTCCCCTCTCCCAGATCTCGCTCTCTCACTTTATACAAAAACGCAAATGTATAAAATGCGTGAAAATTGTATATATACATATATTTTCGTTCCCCTCTCTCCCCTCTCCCAGATCTCGCTCTCTCACTTTATACAAAAACGCAAATGTATAAAATGCGTGAAAATTGTATATATACATATATTTTCGTTCCCCTCTCTCCCCTCTCCCAGATCTCGCTCTCTCACTTTATACAAAAACGCAAATGTATAAAATGCGTGAAAATTGTATATATACATATATTTTCGTTCCCCTCTCTCCCCTCTCCCAGATCTCGCTCTCTCACTTTATACAAAAACGCAAATGTATAAAATGCGTGAAAATTGTATATATACATATATTTTCGTTCCCCTCTCTCCCCTCTCCCAGATCTCGCTCTCTCACTTTATACAAAAACGCAAATGTATTAGTTTTTTTTGCCTTTCTCTCTTTCTCGTTTTATACTTACACAGATTATACAATTGATCTTTTGTATACAACTGTTTTCTTTGTATATGTATAGCGAATTATACAACTGTTTTTTTTTGTATATGTATAGCGAATTATACATATATATGTTTGTTATTGAGCACAATTATGCAAACTTTGTTATAGCATACAAATATGAATTTTGTGTTTGCTATATGTGAAAGTTGCTCAAAGAATAACATATATTGGACTTGTGCATTGGACTTGTGCTAACACGGACTCTATAGCTAATTTTAATAGGGATTTTTACATAAATAATATATTTTATTTGATTAATTACAATTTTAAGTGTTACTTTATTTTTATTACCATATATGACATAATTTTAGCTTTAATAACCATTTGATATAAATATGTATTGAAGTTGTATTAAAATTGTATTAAAGTTGTATCAAAACAATATTAAAGTTGTATCAAAATTGTTTTAAAGTTGTATCAATATTGTATTGAAAGTTGTATCAAAACTGTATTATTATTATTGTAGAACAAATGTAATACATTTCTAACAATGTAAACTAATTTAAATAGTATCGAAATGTTTGAAATTCACATATAATACTTGTAATATATTTGTATTAAAAATGTTTTAGTTGTATATTAGGCGAAGTTCTAAGAAATTGTATTAAAGTTGTATCAAAACTGTATTAAATATAAACATTTGGTGGTCTGATGGTGATGATTTATCAAAAAAAAGAGGTGAAGCTCTGAAAAATCTGTATTAAAATTGTATAAATATAAACGATAGTTATAACACAATTCGAATCATACATTACTATAAATTAAGAAAAATGTAAACTAATTTAAAGTATCGAAATGTTTGAAATCACATATAATATTTCTAATTATATTAAAAATATTTAAGTTATATATTCACCAAATGTACAAAATAGAAAGATGAACAGAGAAAAAAAAGGAGAGAGGGAGAAAGAGAAAACAAAAAAAAATAAAATTAAAGAGAGTGAAACGAAAATAAAAATAAAATAAAGAGAAATGAAAAACGAGAAAAAAAAAAAAGAGAGTGAAAAACTGGAAAAAAAAAAAGAAAAGAGGAGGGAGAGAGCCAAAAATGTCATAAATGGTAAAATACATTATATTACTATAAATGATAATTATGAAAATAATATATACTCCATCTGTTCCTAATTACTTGTCCACTTTTCTTTTAATTGTCCTTAATTACTTGTCCATTTTGACTAAGGACAATTTTTTTTCTTATTATACCCTCAATTAATTATTTTGAAAAAGGTAGAACTTCTTGAAAATCTTAAGTTTTATAATTCATCATCTTCATAATTAATAGGAATAATTCACTATGATAATTGTTTTCTTAATACGTGTGTGAATTCAAAAGTGGACAAGTAATTAGAGATAGAGGGTATTGTTTATGTAAAATGACCATTTTAATATAGGAGGCTAGAATAACTTAAACTCTCTCCATCATCTACTCTTACATTTCCCATATCATCTACGGTTACATAGTAAACATCGTCAAAGAAAGCAGCCATTCATATTATGCTATTACATTTATGAATTAGTTCAATATTGAAAAGATGAACTAGGACCAATTGTGCTAATTGGATCCAGTGAATTTTGAAATTATCATTTTTTTCCTTCTATTTCTTACCTCATATTTTAAATTCAATTGGAAGCATCGATAAGTTGTGTCCTATAACAAAATAGGTCGTCAGGTTTTCTTTTATATACCTAAGATAATGGTGAAGAAGCCTACGAAGAAAATACTGAAATAATAAAATCTAGATCTGACTAGCCAAAATGACAACTTCCAAGCTACAGCCTGCAATGTATACCTTTGAGTTTTGCATACAATTGAGTTCAAAAGGTGCATATCTTCCCTGGTTTCCTCACTACTTAATAGAATCATGGTAACTGTCTAACTGAGATATTGCAGTCTCTCAGTCTTTTTCAAGGGAAGTATATATACAAATCTTGTATCTACGAGGTTTGACCACAAATGAATGCGATAAGTACCTAAATCCACCCCGTCAACCCATATTTCTCAGCAACGTTGTACATTACTAGCTTGTCCCACACATGACCAAATAGACGCTCTCCTCCAATGGAAAAGGTAAGAGCCCAACTTGAGAGGATAACAGCAAACACCGCGAAACCTATTGCTGACCTGACAACATCTACAAATCATAGTTTTCAAAACTCAATATTAGACAAGTGCTTGCAGGCCCAAGTTAAAATGATAACTCATAACAGTAAACACCATGAAACCAATTGTTCTAAGCTCTCATCATCTATAACTCAAAACATTCTAAAACCTAAACGAATAGAGACTGTAATACGCCCAGTAGATTAAAGTAGAGATAGCTATATAAGAGTTATCGGAGTCGCCAAGGATGTCATGAAACCTAATTCAGACACACACAAGTATAATTTGGAATTGTGGATGCCATCAGTGACATCCGGAGAGGTATTCACCTCTTAAATAGGCATATAATATTCTTCAGATGAAGCAAATAAAAAAAAAACACTAATATAAAAGAGAGGTAGAGCACAATATAATTGCACACACACACACACACACACACACTGTCGCCAATTTGGAGAAATTTTGTAACTCTCTCATCAATACAGTGGAGTTCTGATCCCGTTGTTTTTACTCATCACATTGTAGAGGTTTTTCCACATTAAAATTTCAATGTTCGATATTTTGTTCTCACAAGACAGGGAGAGGATTTAGTTCCTGTTTGTTTTTACTCCGCTGTGTGAACCACACCTTTTCAAACACCAACAATTTGTACCAAAGCTTTGGTTCGAGATATCTATATTGTGGTGGAAACTCTTTTTTGAAACTGGTAACATGACTATATTGTGGTGGAAACTCACTAAGGGTTCCTTAATTGTGGCTCATGGTCTGTACTAGACTACGATTTCTACTGATATGATGAATGCAGTTGAGAGTAATAACTCTTCAACGTTATGGCATAAGAGGCTTAGCCAGATTATAGAGAAAGGACTTGATATTCTAGCCAAGAAGATATTGTTGTCAGATTTCAAGAGTGCTAAAATAGAAAAGTGTCAGCACTACTTAGCTAGAGAACAAAATAGAAATGTCTTTCAAATATCATCTCCTCCAAGAAATACATAACTCTGAAGTCGGAAGAAGAAAAGAAGTCTAACCAATACGTATTTCTTCTTTTCTTCTTCCGACTTCAGAGTTACTTAGCTAGAGAACAAAATAGAAAAGAAGAAATACGTATTGGTTGGACTTTGAAGTTGCCGGCAAAGTCTCGTTGGTCGACGGAGAAGTCTAGTCGAGTTGACTGGTTGGAGTCACAGTCAAGGTCTACAAGTGCAAATTTGGAAAGAAAACCCTAAAATTACCATTAAACTTTTAAAACCCTAAATTGGTAGTCTTTTTTTAAGAAAATACAAAAGGCGACGCCTTTCTCGCCATAGGCGTCGCCTTTCGAAGATCCCCTCGCTACAAAGCTAATAGGCGATAAAGGGTCGCCTCGCCTCGCCTCTCCTCTCGCCATTGGCGACTAGGCAATCACCTTTCACAACACTTATAATTGATCTAGCAAACTTTGGGGTCAGTGTCTTGAAGACTAAAAATCAAGTGTTGGGTGTCTTTAAGCAGTTTCAGGCATTCGGTGAGCAAGAAACTGGAAAGAAGCTGAAGTGTATTCGTACTGATAAGGGTGGTGAGTATTGTTGACGAACATTGCAAGAAACAAGGTATAAACAACAAAAGACTTCTCAGCTTAATGGTTTGGCAGAGAGGTAGAGCACAATATATAGAGAAAGTGCAGATGAAAATAAATCTGACCAGCCAGCTTCTTTTGGCAATTCATGATTTCTTTCTTATTGGATTAAGCTGAAATTTGAACCAAGTGTTGCCAACAACTTGGTCCTCCATTAGAAACTAGCAGAGCAAGATTTGGAGTCATGTAGCTCTATATTTTTAGAAAGTGAACAATAGCTACTCTCAAATTGTTATAGGAAACATCCTTCTCATACCAAACTTCGCTTGGAACATCACTCTTGAAAGCAATAGAAAAATATAGGTTAATAACATGTGCAACGATTAATAAAGCATCACCCCAAAAAGAACCTGACAACTTTGCTTCAAAAAGCAAACATCTAACTCTTTTCATCAAGGTCTTGTTCATCCTCTTTGCCAAACCATAAACTGAGGAGTTTTAGGAGTCTTCTAGTGGTTGATACCTTATTGCTTGCAAATTCGTCAAACAGTCCACAATATTCACCATTGTTATCTGTACGAATACACTTCAACTTCTTTCCTATTTTCTCTCTCAACACTCTTAACTAAGCCTGGAACTGCTTAAAGACGTCCAACACTTGGTCTTTAGTCTTCAAGACATAGAGCCAAAGTTTCCTTGAACAATCACCAATAAAAGTAACAAAGTTAAGTGCACCACCCAAAGTAAGGTCTTCATTGGACCACATAAATCTGAATGCACCAACTCAAGCAGTTTTATCTTTCTTGAAGGAGGATAAGACTTGAAAGATTGTTTTCCAGACAAGCAGAGCACACTTACCTAATTTAGCACTTTTGAAATCTGACAATAATTTCTTCTTGGCCAGAACATTAAGGGATCGTTGGTAGGGTGTATAAAAATAGTGTTGAAGAGAATGCATTAGTAATGCTGGTATATGTTATGCTAAGATTATTTCTTATTCACTCTTTGATTTGGTATATTAAAATAACATGCATTTCTTTCTTTTTTTATAAAAAATTATCTGTTCATAAATATACCCTTCACAAATATGGTGTAAATAATGTAGAAAAGGTTCTCAGAGGCGATTGTCTTTAACTATACTAAATTACTAATGCATGCATTTGAACTCCTTGCATTACTAACACAATGATTCGTCATGTATTAGTTATACATAGCATAATACTCTCCATAATACATAGGTTGAAAAAGTATATCAAATAAGGTATTAGTAGTACACAAAGCTAATGCATGCATTATATTTTTTAATGCATCCTACCAAACAACTCCTAAGTCCTTTCTCACCAAAATGAAGCATTCATTACAAGTTGTGTAGTCAAAGCTAATAAAATCACTAACCCCAAAACAATAATTATTTTCTACACGCATATTTATTCAAGCTTTCTCTAGCAAACTAGTTTCTAATTCATCTATTTCATTTTTCGGAAAAGGGTCAAATATACCCCTGTACTATTGGAAATAGTTTATATATACCCTTCATTATACTTTTGGATCAAATATACCCATACCGTTATACTTTTGGATCAAATATACCCTTACCGTTATATTTTGGCACATATATACTCCTAATTTTAATGGAGGGACACATGTCAACTTAAGATTCAAATAACCCACTCCCAATTTTAAATACCCAATTTCTTTAAAATCCACCCATTTAACCCATTTTCTTTGATGACCCACCTTGAACCATACCCATTTTCATAAGTCATTTTCTCTATCTAAAATTTCTATTAAAATCAATACTCAACCACCACAAAGTTCACTGTGAAACTCAATGAGGAAGTGCTTGCGGGAGTTCGGGGAAGGGCTAGTTATACTATAGAAGTTAACTAGGGCATTTAGTTGAGACATAGTAACTACAAGAACTTCTCCTCATCATTGATTCACTAGCTTGAAACTCATCTCTATCCATTAATATTTCTTTTCTCTATCTAACTTTGAAGCAAAAACTAAGAAAATTAGTGTAGTGAAATTGGGAATGTAGAGCAAATTACTGCATTATTACTGTTAGTTATCTTATCCACCTTGATGCAAAAATTTCCCTAAAAGTTACAATTAGCAAAATTGAAAAATCAGCAAAGAGTTCATCATAAAATTTCATGTGATCTTCGTGCCATTATTCAATTAGATGGTATAAGCTTTTCACTTCTTCCTTGAGTTTCAAGGTGAGCTTTGGTCGTGCTTGAGTGCTGATTTTAATGGAAATATGGAAATGGATTTGTTTTTTTTTAATCTAAGGAGAAATCAGATCCGATTAAGAAGCAATCCTAACCAGAATGATTCAGGCCCGGATATCTGGATTCAGAAATCCATAACCAAAAGCAAACTTGGCCGAGTGTGCATTGTGTTTTTGCGCTTCGTCCATAGGACCTTCGATCAATATCAAAACTCAGCACTCAGATTACCCCAAACAAAAACAGATACTAAACATGATTTTTTACTGAAAATATGAATAGTTGTTTAATCGAAGTAAACAAAAGAGAAGATTTTTGATTTGGTTCAATGTGGGTCACCGGAGGAAATGGGTGGGTTTCAAAGGAATTGGGTATTTAAAATTGTAGGTGGGTTATTTGATTCTTGAGTTGACATGTGTCCCTCCGTTAAAATTAGGGGTATATATGTGCCAAAGTATAACGGTAGGGGTATATTTGATCCAAAAGTATAACGAAGGGTATATATAGACTATTTCCAATAGTATAAGGGTATATTTGACCCTTTTCCCTTCATTTTTTCATATAAGTAATAATATATTTTAGTAATGCTTGCTATACACTCTTAAGTTATGCCCCAGTTACCGTTGTTTAACTTCTCAAACTAGTGCTCTAAAATCTGGCTAACCACCCTAGAAGATCAAAAATGGTACAACTTATAACCTCTGGGGAAATGACTTATCATCCAACTAAATTTAATTTGTTTTCCATGTAAACATAACCATCCCAGGAGAAAGAGGGTATATAACACCTGGAAAATGTTTCAATTTTTTCTTTTGAGATAATCATCTGTAAAATGTTTTGTTATCCAGCTAAACATAATGCAGACAGCTGTAAGAAGTCAACTCCACAACATGGATGACATTTGATTTATATTTCTTGAATATCAAGCACTTTTTGGTCATCACTCTTAACATTAACTTTGTTACCAACAAATTGATTTTTAGTATCTAGTGATTGATTCGAAGTACCAGGTTTAATGAATATTACTTTAGCATCTCAAAACTTAAAGACCCCTTTTCAGCAATCCTGCCCCCTGCCCCAGGCCTCAAAGGTTGTGAACTTCTCACCTACCTTGTGTAATTGTTCAATAAGCTTCCTAAATCTATTGAGCTAGAGGCGTTTATTCCAGTTTTGACTATCTAAGTATCTATTGCCTTAATAATGCAATCAATCAGTACCACATCAACATAACACTATCAAATATACATCACATCAGACTAAACGAGACAACCAGATAAGATGTTTTACAGTAACAATTACCTTCATGAGTTCATTTTCTCATATACTAATATTATTCCATATGAGAAATAAGTGAAAGGTTTAACAAAACTTGCAGCGGCACAAAAGTAGAAGCAAGAATTAACATAGCATGAAAAGATTCAATGATCAGAATGGGATCCGAATGGTAAGGTTTATCTTTACTATCTCATGGCTGATCCACACGACTGCTGGTTCTAGCTTACCTAATACATAACAACACAAATAGGACACGTCTCCCTTCAGTAACATAATGCCGAAGCTGACCAAATTAACCCCAAAAACCCAAAAGCAAATAGTACACTCATGAAAACAGTAGAAGCATATAAGTTCACATTCCATCCCAATTAATTTGGCGGCAATTACTTGAGAGAGTCGAACAATATTCTTTTCCAACTACATTGTTGTAAATTTTTTGTTTTATCTATGAATTTGAATTTGATGCACTTCAAGTAAAACAACAAAAACAATAACAAACCCCGTGTAATTACACAAGTGGCTGTGGGGAGGATAGTGAGACCCCTCAACTCAAATAAAGAAGAAGAAGAAATTCTTTCAAAGAAGTTTTGGAAAAAGAAAATACAAAAATGAAGAAGACTAAGGAAATCATTACACAGGAATCCGAAAGTTAATGTGGTTACAGGTATTCATTTTTAGAAAAACATCTAAGATATCATGTCCTATTTCATACAATTAGATGAGTTCACCCTTAAACTCGAACCCTTCAATTTTTTTTGGAACAGTTGGGAAATGCGCGTTAACATTGGGGTTATTCAGATGGATTTCTCCAGACAAATTACGCAATGCGTCTCAATTATATAGAGGTTTTAACCAAAAGTATAAAGGACTTACATCGGCGGAGATCTGGATGATAATAGGAGCTAGGACGACGAATAACAGGCCAAAAGTATAAGCAATTGACAGCCCAAAGCCAAGGAAGAAGTAGAAATCCGAACTTGAAGAATCTACGCGCGTGATCGACGGACTCCTGCTCCGAGAGACCCAGTGGTCCGTCTACTGTCGGCCAGTCAACTCTTAACGGATTCCGGTGGGTCGCGACGGAGGAATTCATACTAATTGCGGCAGAAGGGGCGGTGGAGATGATATTATGAGTAGGATTGGAGGGAGCCGCCTCCATGTCCTGATCGGAAAAGTTGTAACCCGATAGATAGATACCTACAGATAGCCGTCGATTGAATTTTGACAACTGAATACACCCAACTCAGTGGACAAATTTGAGTTGGAGGTAACAAAAGAGTTTTCAATTAAAAAAAAAAGATAAACTATTTTATTAGTACATCACCATCATTTCTTTACTAATTACATTTATTTTCAAATAATTACCTACATGAGTACCATTTTTAATATTTTATGTCATATGTTATTAAAGATACAAATCAAATACTCACATCTCTTAAAATTAGAATTGATTAATTATTTTTATATTTAAACTTCAAAATTAGCATTTTAATTAAAATCAAATATCTTTCTCTTAGGGAATATGAGTTAGGGTAGAACTTCAACTCTTCCTCTCTCTCCTCCCTTCATCAATAGTCACTGAAAAGAAACACTTCATTAAAATGGATGTTCTACAACTTGTCAAAAAACACGTCAAACTCTTAGCCTTTGATTTTTCCACTTTCAAACCAATTCCCCACATACCCATCATTTTTTCTCGCAAGGGGAGACACCTCTCGTGTGCAGAGACAATGGTTATCATTGTAAGCGGAGATTTCAAGCCCAATAGATTTATCAAAATCGACATTAACGACGGTGCTAATTACACACTCAACCAGAAACTTCACATCACTTCTCCCGTCGGATCTAAGCGCTATCAATGTATCTTATTAAGTGTGTGTGTTATGTGCACTTTACGATAATTTGCAGGAACAAGTAGTAATGTCTGCACTAAAAAGTTCACATGTACAAAGATCTGAAGAGTTGATACTCACTGACATATTGAATAGTCCAGAAGTTCATATATAATAGATTTCAAAAGCAGAGAATATTCCTAATAACTTCGTGTCCTCTTTTTTCCCCTTGAAATTGTGATTTATAATTGAATGAATAATTTTTACAGACAGTTTATTATTAACTATATCAAAAGAGTTGGAAACGAAGGTACACATATGAAGTTGTGTTTACTTTTAATGTTTGAATCACGAAGAGTCGAAGAGACATAAAGTAAAGCCAAGCGAGCAAAAAGTGAAAGGATTTTAGCTTTGTGTACATCTTCTGGAGACAAAGTAAAGCCAAGCGAAACTAGGGTGCAATTTAGTACAGTAAATTGGAGTGGAGAATTGGAAAAGAAATAGAAGCACTGAGAAATTGAAAAACTTACCCAAATAAATCTGAGAACTGTACAACTGATAAATGAGAGAAATTTGAGTGGAGAATTGTTGAAAATATTACACGTGGTTTGTCAAAATAAAAGAGTGCAGTACACGTGTATTTATCTAAATAAGATGACACCCAAATATGCCGTACAATTCAAATAACATTTTTACAACTAAATATTGCAGTGTTAGTCCCATATGTTGGTTTATATATAAGGGTAATATATAAGAGATTTATGCATTATTGGAGATTTACGCATGTATTTAACACAATTTGTTCAGTCTTGTACCCAAGTGTTGTCATATGTATTTGTCTTTTACCATGTCTTTATATATATATATATATATATATATATATATATATATATTGCTAT
>NW_006238970.1:430896-464895 GCF_000226075.1 Solanum tuberosum | reverse complement strand
ATATATATATATATATATATATATATATATATATAATGCTATTACAATGTATCCGACTATTTTCGTATTCATCCGAGATACATGTTTTTGGATATAAGATATGAAATTGATATTTGATACATCAAATTGTATAAAAAAGATACATGAAATTAATACTAGATACATATTACAAATACATGAAATTAATACTAGATATTTCTATGATACATATTAATGTACTTGTATAATACTCATGTATCTAAGTGCTTAGTTTGTTGAAACATTATATATTGATTATAGATACATCAAATTAATGAATTTATTATTTTAAGAGTAATAAAATAAAATAAATCAAATTAATGTCCAAGATATGAATATTTTTGTCTTCTATTATTAATATTAATGAATTCATCATTTCAAAGAATAGTAAATAAAATTAATTAAATATAGATACACTCTTTGATTTCCGCCTTACATTAAGGGATTTAGTTTAATTTAAATTTTTAGAATTAATTATTTATGTATTTTAAAAATCCTCAATTACTCCTGTAATTAAGGAAATTAGTTACAATCAATTAGTTTAAACAAATAAAATATGTATCTCATTTTAAAAATTTGATAGATACATGTATCTCACAGATTCAGACTCATGTATCCAACGCACGAAATAAGGTAGATGAAGTAATATTCGAAAGTATCAAATATCTTAGTACTTGGAACCTAAACTAGTGGGATTTATGTAGTTTGCCTATTAAAAAATGGTAATAGCCCAAGTCAAATCCTTCAAGATTAAGACCCCGTGTAGTGCCGTTGAAATTAGAAGGCCAAAAACACTTACTTTGAATAAAACATATTTATTTTAGAAAAATAAGTTGTTTAGCTAATCAATAAAACAACTTTTAAGATGAACCAGAAACAACTTTTGTTTGTTGGGAACAAACTAAAAAATTATTTATTTCAAGACTAAAATATCTCTGTCATATATACGTATTTATCAATATATTTCTTATATTTATTTATTTTTGTGATGAGTTTTTCGTATGTAGTGATTTAATTTGTGAAAAGATTTTTAAATATATTTTACTTGATATTTTATATATAATCTTAATATTAAAAGTGCATTAATATTTTTTTTTCGTGATTTGACTTTCAAAAGTATTTAAAATAAAATAAAATTAGCCAATGAGTACGATTGAATTTTTAGCAAAAGATATTGTAAGATCGATGGAAATGCGATCAATGATAAGCGAAGATCCATGAATTCATAAAAATCTTCAAGGTACAAGCTAATGTTGATAGATAAGGGGATTGTGTTAGATGGTTGAATTTACAATTCAGATTTTTCATTGTAAGTCTACATTCGTGGTGATATATTTTGTCAAGGTATGAATTTGCAATGTGAGAAATGATCAATTGTATTAGGTATTGAGTGTTTGAAAGGACTTACACCTGGTTTGAGTCGTAAAGTTTATTACTATTGATCGTTAAATACCTAAGAAAGGTTTTCGTTTAAAGTGTTGGTTTAGAGTAAGTTAAATGGTCGGTGTGTTTATGATGGTTGTTAATATTGAGAGTGTGGGCTCCAGTGGAATGATGTGAAGAGTATGTGGAGTCAACTGAATGGGAATGGCTAGTATCGGCTCTTCGAAGGAAAACCTATAGTGTTATTTAATATTTATTCCGTAAATTCTTATGTGACCATCTATTTCATTTTGTACATGGTTGTGAGTATGATTCACTAGCTATGCTCACACGTAGGTGGATCCTTAGTGGTGGATCAGGTGTACCGATCTTGCTATGTTCTCTTGGTTGAGTGGGATGATTGGAAAGACTTGGTTATTTCAGATGACAAATTTGATGTTGTCTTGGAGTTGTTAAAGTATTCCAGTGGTTCTACATGTACCACCTTGCTTATGAGAATTTATAGAAGAGCTACCATGCGTATATATGGTTGTCCGACAATCTTAATATTCATCTAGTCGTCGAGGTCATATATCGATTATGTGTGGTTGAATGTGGGGATCATTGGGTCCAATTCTACTGTTCTTAAGGGTAATCTACAATCACAATTACTAAATCTAGCTTTTCGATAGTGTTGTTAGAGGGTTTGTATGCTTGGACATATCCCTCGATGAGTATTTGTTGTCTAAAGATCAAGTTTATAACTTAAGCTCATAGGAATTTATGTTGTGAGATGGAGATGTTGATAAAAACTATGATTGTTTGGGTATTATGAGTGTGTGTTGGTTTGTTTGAGGCTAGAGATGTGAAATCTTTGGGGGTTGATTTGCTGAAAGATGCTCAGGATAAGGTGAGAAACATCCAAGCTAAGCTTCTAGCAATCCATGGTCAACAAAAAAAGTATGCAGATTGTAAGGTAAGGGATGACATTTCAGGCTGGTGAGCAAGTTCTTCTAAAAAGTCTCACCCATAAAGGGGGATGAGATTCGGCAAGAAGGGCAAGCTTAGTCCTCGATACATCGGGCCATTTGAGATTCTTGACTGTGTAGTGCCAATGGTTATATGTTAACTTTACCGCCTAGCCTATCTGGAGTCCATCCAGTGTGTACATGCGAGACAAGTATCCCAGCTATTCGACGATTCATATACTACTCTACTCTTGCCTTAGCCAGTTCTCCTAGTTTATCACTCGGGGATGAGTGATGGCTAAATTGATATCTATTGTAACGACCTGTTTCCATCATTATAAGAAAATCCAATGGAGAAATAATTTGGGACAGAAAACTTTTGAGTAGTGACTTGGAAATTTCTAGCCTAGGCCAGACTTGGACGAAATCTGAGTCAGGTGAGGTCTAGGGAAATCTGGTAATAAACGAAGGGGGTTTAATTATGAATTTGATCACATGAGTGGATATCCAAGACGTTAAGGAGCCCGTATGGCTTTACAGAATCAAATTTGGGTGAGTAGAACTCCCGAAACTAATCCTAGCGTGAAATGGTAGTTTTTGAACGTCAAAGGTTGAAGGTGTGTTCCGAAATGGAAGTTTGGAACTCAAATTCCAACCTTTTGTATCCCTGCAAGCCGCCAGAGCGGGATTAATCCCGCTGTGGCGGGACAATCACGACTTAAATCGGGGAAAAACCCCAAAATCGTTATTTTCTGCAAAACTTCGTTCTTAAGAGCTAAGGGACGACCCAGGGTAAGTTCTTGTCAGTTTTCCACCACTTCTAGCGCTAAAGGTAAGATTATTACTCCCCTAATCCGTCTTTCGATCCGTAGAACTTAGATTCTTGGGTAATTATCATTAAGGGAGGGTTTTGACATGAAGTTAATGGTGGGAAAAGCCCTAATTGAACATTAGGATCTTGGGTTTGGCCATGGATAGATAGATTGATTATTATCCAGGTAAATTAGGCCTTGTTTATTGATCCTTGCATTAAATTACTTGTTTTGGACCAAGAACAAGCGGAAAGAATCCGGAAAGGGAAGGCTCAAGTGTCTTAGGAGGATTCAAGCTTGGTTTCGAGGTATGTGATGGTTTGATTTCCTGTATGTGTGATATACGCAGGTTAATTGCTTCATTGTATGCATGCGTGTATGTGAATAGTTAAATGTGAATCGAATCTAATGCAAATAAGTATATATATGAACAATTACATGCCATGAACTCATTACTTGATTGTATGACTATGAGCATTATTCATTATGGGTGTGATTGTGATTATGGTTGTGTTGACTGGATTGGGTGTCACATTTCGACACATAAATTGGATCGGGTGTCACGTTCCGATACATATATTAGATAGGGTGTCACGTTCGAACACATATATTAGATCGGGTGTCACGTTTCGACACATATATTGGATCGGGTGTCACGTTTTGACACTAACAGTTTGGGTGTGGGTTCAATGAGAGGACCACAGTGTTTATTACATTCATGTCTACTTGTCGTTGATATTGAGAACTGTATGTTGTTCTTGAAAGGATAATTGATCTATGTATTCTGTATATATGTGTTATTGTGTTGTGATTGCTTGCATGTGTTTCGCTTACTGGATTAGCCGCATGATCCTACCAGTATACTGTGGTTGTGTACTGATACTGCACTTGCTCGTTCTTTGTTGAGTGTTGAGTACATGACATCTTAAGGCGGTTACTGGTAGACCTCAGCTAGGAGATCACAGACCGAGACCGAATTCAAGGGTGAGCCAGTTCTTTCAGACTGCCATGGATCCATCCTTAGTTAAGCCCACTCTTTTCGAACTTAGACTATTTATGTTTTTAGACATTGCTTATGTTTAGTTTTGAGTTGTACCCCTTTTTTATAGACTTGTAGAATTTACAGTTTTGGTACAATGACTTTCAGTTTCTAGAGGTTGAACTTCCGCAATAGTTTTGTTAGTTATTTGTTAGACCTTTGGAGTTTATGGGAACTCCATTTTTATTATTCATTTAAACCTGCTTCTGTATCTTTAAATGTTCTGGTTTCATTATTTGCTTAGTTGGGTTGTAGTAATGGTTCTCCCACCGGAGGGTTAGTGTGGGTGCCAATCACGACGGTCTGGGTCGTGACAAGTAGAAGTTGTTGCAAAAGTATATTTATGGCAATGAAAATAAGTACATATTAATTATCTATATATTCTTCTCGTATAAAGTTGAGTTATTCCATTCTATTTGTTGTATCAATTTTTGTTGATCTTATAATTTACCCAAAAAAAATATTGTAATTACATAATTGAACAATTCTCATAATCTTCCTTATTTTATGAAGAAGAAGAATAGAAAACTTACAAAATTCGTAGATTAAAAATGTGAGAAAATTCCTTATGTATAGACAACAAATGATAGTAAGAAAATGTGCTTATCGTGCCTTATAAAATAAGTCACAACCCTTCAGAAAAATCACAATCATTTAGAAATGTCATAACTCATAGAAAAAGTTACAATCTTTTGGAGAAGTCCCTACTCATCAATGCGAAAAAGTGCAACTTTTAATATAATATAGAACAAATAAAAAAAAATGTAATATGAAATAGAGAATATATATTAAATTTGGTGTTTTAAGTTGGGGGTATTATAGTAATTTAACATTCAAATTAGGGAGTTCATGCTTTTAAGGTAGTATAGAAGATAGATAGATAGATAGTTAAAAATATACACAATCCCCACTTGGACCCCCAACTGATCCAATTTGAATCACTTTTCAAATCAAATAATCCATCTTCTCCTCTTTCTCTTCTCTCTCAATTATTCTTTTTTGAAGTTTTTCTACAAAAATCGTTTGTCACTTCTTCGCCTTTTTGCTTTGCTTGCAACTCACTTTCCACTTTGCTCTTCATCTTCTTTGTCATCTCCTTCTCATGCCGTCATTGTCATTGTAAAAAAGAAATTTTATTTCTTAAATCGTTAGAATTTCAAGTTTTCTTCAACAATTAGGGTGTGATGATTTTAAAAAAAGAGCATGAATTTTTTGGGTTTCACATATCTTATTATTTTATCTTGAATAAATATTATATTTTTTATTACAACGATGTGAAATTGATGAAAAGCTGAAGATATCACAAAAATCTGAGTATGAAATAAATGATGTATGAATGAATTAAGCGAGAAAATAAGAGTAAAAAAGGTGTATAATTACTGTAACAACCACAAAACTTATTTTTTTTAATAGACGAAGTACTTACTGCAACCACTCTCTCAACTGTTGAAAAAAATCATTAGTTACTGAATTTTTCGCAATAACTGAAGTAGTTGATGAAACAATCACTTAAGTTGTTGCAACAAATTCCTTAACTTGCAACCTTAAGTTGTTGCAACAACTTAAGTAGTTGATGCAAATAATTGCTTAAGTTGCTTTACCAAATACCTTAAATTGATGCCACAAGTTAAGTAATTGATGAATTAACTGCTTAAGTTGCTATAGTAAATTTCTTGAGTTGCAGTCTTAATGTGTTGCAACTATTTAAGGTGTTGCAACTATTTAAGTTTTTGTAACAACTTAAGTAGTTGCGTTGCTGAAAATCCCTTAAGTTGCTATCTTAAGGTGTTGCAGTAGCAACTACTAAAGTTGCTGCAATAAATTCTTTAAGTTGCATTCTTAAGTTGTTGCAACAACTTAAATAATTTATAAAACAACTGCTTAAGTAGCTAATGTAATGTTAATTTCTTAAGTTGCAACATTAAAATGTTGTAGTAATTCACCATTTGTTTGAAAAAAATGAATTTGTGCACTATTTGATCAATTATAATATTTTATTTTCTATTTTATTGAAGAATCATTTTATATTAATTTATGATTTGTGTTTTGTCTCATCTATGTGGATAAAATGGCTCAAATAAAGAAAAACACTAATTCAAGCAATACTCCTCGAAAATCTAGAAGAATCAGTTCAAAGCACCAAGAGAAAAAGAAGAAGAAGTAGCAACATTCATTAATAAATTCACATTGCTTGCTGATCATGCCACATTGACATATAATGAGGTACGCTCTATCCCTAGACATGCAGATCAGTATTTTGAAGCCCAACTATAATCAACAAGGAGAGGTCTGCACAAGAAGAAGAAGAAAATATAAATAATAAAGATGATTCTTCTTCAAAACAGGCAAGCAAATCAAAACATTAAAATGGTTTTGAAAGTAGAGAACCCCCTACTGTCGGAGATGATGATCAGGTTGGTGATGTTGCGGATGATGTTGTGGTGCATAATTAAAAGAACACAACACCTTCATTATAGGCTTGTCCTTTCATCTTCTACTGTCTAGTCTCCTCCTGACAGTCTTTCAACAGATGCTAGCGTCAAAACTATCAAATTTTGAGATTATGATTTGCATCAAATGATGGACAATCAACTTCTTGATTTGAAGGGTGATATTGTTGTTCAGTCAGGTATGAAAAAATCATTCCCTGATTTTGAAAAAAGTCTTAAGGAAAAAAAATAGAATTTTTTTCCAATATAGTATATTTGAAAAGGTTTTAGACCTGTTCGATGAAATAACTCCACAATTTCATATGAAATTGGTATATTAACTTCTTCGACGAAAAATTATTAGTGACGAAAAAAATGCACTTTGAATTAACTATTATGGCATGTCGATTTGTTTTGGTATGAAAGAATTTGCAATTATGACAGACTTAAACTATCATAGTACTCTTAGTGTTGCCTAGTTTAAAAAATCATCTAAGTCAACAAAGGTTACTGAGAAACTTAACAAATTGCTTGAATTGTGCGGAGCCCGATGTGCATGCTTCCCCCTCCATTTCATTCGGCCAGACTGCGAGCACACCACGTGCTTCTACCCCTTCATGATTTGCTTTGCTGCCACTTTCTTGAGTCCAAAAATTGGAGACTCAGATGGCTACTCTATTGCAACACATCCGACCTTGGATAATGAAGTAAGTGGAAGAGTCAGAGGCACGGACAGAGAAAGATGTTGAGGTGAAGATCCAGGCAGTGCATCGAAGGATTTATGCATTCGAGCTTAGGATGTTTGAGAGTCCCCAGCCTGGGCCTACTGTTGATGTTTCTATTTTCCAGACGGCGTTGGCAAAAATCCAGGCTGATATTGATGCTTTGCCTGCTACTGCTTCGGAGCCCGCTTGAGAGGATGTTGCTAATGATGTAGTTCTCTAGGCATTGTTTGGTGAGGATGAACCTCCCCTTGACCCCCCTCGTGCGACTGGAAAATATACTCGTACTTCTGGAACCACTACTGATACAGAGGAGGATAGATGGGCTAGAAAGAGGGAGAGGGAGATATAGAGGCAACGCAACGTCAGTCTGTGCTAGATAAGAAGTTGCGGCAGCGGAGAGCGAGTGAGTTGGCTGCGAGTACATTTTCATCTAGGAGCACTATTGATGGTGTTCTCCTTGTCAATATGGGCGTTACTGAAGGTGTCTCTCTTGTTGATCCAACTGGTTCGGGCTTACCGGACCCACCTTCTTCTTGATGGGTCTTCGGTGCTTATGCGCCACAGGTTTTTCTCACCCTATGTATTACATTTCTCTCTGCATTGAGGGCAATTGCACCATATTTTGTGGGGCTGGGGTGAATGGATTGTGAGTGTTAGGATGAAGTTTGAATAACCCAACTCACAATCCTTTCTTGGGGTTTTCTTGCATGTGTTTGTTTTCCCAGATGAACTGTTTTATTTCTATTGAACCAACATGTTTAGGATAAGTATAAGTGTAGAAATAAACTAAAATGAAAGCATGATGGGAAAAGAGCATGAAAAGTTGTACCCTTCAAAATTTTCATATGTGCTATATCTGTGTGCTTGATAAGTTGAATGGGTAGAATCTTTGTATGACATGATAAGAATCGATTAGAAAACATAACTTAAGCTATAACATGAACCCAATACATTAATTGTAACATCCCAAAAATTTCTAAGTTAAGACTCGAACCATTCTTCATTTACTTGTAGGGTCATATCGGGCGATTCTTAAATTGCCCATATGTGTAAAGTTAAATTCTTTAGTGTGGGAATGATTTTGGATATCAATTAAGGTCATTAGAAAATCTTAGCACAAAGTAAAGTTGAAAGTTTCCTTATCGATTTAGTTTTGATGTAACATTCTACTTGGGTCAATTTCAAACGACCATATCTCTTAGAATATAAAGGGTTACATGGCCAATAACTTATTAATTAAATGTATTTGTCTCTTCTTTCCAATGGCACCAATTTCGCAACAATCCAAAGTTTGAGTAAAAAGTTATGACCATTTTAGTAACCTGAGACAATGCTGTTACGAATTAGCCAAGGAAAAACATTAAAAAGGGTCATTTTGGTCTTTTTACCTCTAAGAAAACCCTAAACGAATTTCTTTACTAATTAAAAACCCAAAACAATCAGATTTTGATTTCTTAATCCATCATTCTCTTCTCTCTCAAATCCTAAGACAAAACCCTAAGGAAAAATCAAGTAGAAGACTCCATTCAAGATTCTTCTTCAAGGTAAGCCTTTCTCCAAGAATTCCATTCTTTTCGACTCAAATTCCTCCATACAATTATGAATCACTAATTAAAATCATAATTCTTGGCCATAGAAGTTTCAAAAAACTAATTCAAGAAAGGTTTTCTTGATTGTTTACCTTAAAACTAGGGTTTCAAGGCTTCTAATCAAGTTTTTATCCAAGATTCTTCAAGAACCTTGTTCTTTTAGGTATGTAAGGCTATCATAGTGTTGGACTAGTTCGTCCTCACGCCCTACATCTACTTTCAAATCAGTAAAAGAGAAATATAGGATTCTACCCTATATTTGAGTATTCTTGAGATAAGTTGATTTTGAGTTCTTGAGTTATTGTTTCTTTTTGAAATTCTATTCCTAATTATTGAATTGTTATATGTTATGCATTAAAATTCTTGAGTTGATTCGTTCATGTCTATATTTAAACATGAACCCTATGAATTGAGTATTTCTTAGAGGAGAAATATCGTTGAGTTTCGAGTTCTTGAGTCTTGAGTTCTGAGTATCGAGTTTCCTTATTGCTATTAAGATCCTTGAGTTGAGTCGTTCATGTCCATAATTCCATATGAACCCTATGGTTTGAGTTATAAATTTTGAAATGCTTTTTATAGCCAACACTTGAGTTCTTAAACTGAGCTTTGAGAAAGTAAAGATGAGTTTTGAAAAAAGAGTTTCTAAAACATGATTAGTATGACAATCGAGTATGTCATCAATGTATGAGCAGTATGGTATCTAGATATACCATCAATATTTATGTAGTATGACTTTCCAAGTCATCAATAATCATATTAAAATATGATTTTGATATGTTTTTAAAGAGTTTTCAAGCATGAATTGAGTAAGAGTATAAGGGGACTATGTATTCCCAGAGGTATCAATTTTTACATTGATAAAAGAGAAACTGAAATTTCTAAATGAGTTATGAGTTCAAAAGATATTTCAAGAGCAGTTACCTCTTTTAAGAGCATAGTTTGAGCAATTATCTCAAACCAAAGGAAGATTTATGTTTTTAAACATATGAGCATGAGTTATATATATTATTGAGAGTAGTATTGAGCACCGATATGAGGATGAGTTCAGACAAACTCAAAAACACCTCATAAACCATGTATGCCAACATGGGTAAAGGATCATACTTTTTTAGATGATTCTTTATTGCTTTTTAAGCATAGCTTAGTGGATCCACTTAGTTGAAGAGTCCTGTAACACCCCAAATTTTTTTTGAGCTAAGACTTGAACCATCCTTTGTTGTGAGTAGGATTTTATCGAGGAATTTAAATTTTCTTAAGTGTTAAGGTCACTATATATAGCACCTTGAGTTCCAAAAAGAAATAAATGGAATTCATTCAAGTCATTCCTAAGTTATTCTAAGATTTAAGTCAACTTCAAATGACCATAACCTTCGGTACATGATGAGTTAGATGTTCCATGAGATGGAAAATGAAATGTCATTGCTTTCCAACGCCACTGAGTTTGCTAAGTTTTGAGGTTGAATGAGTGAGATATGCCCTTTTGAAGTTAGGCTGTCCAGTTAAGGAAAGTTAGCCGAAAATAGTAAGGGGTATTTTGGTCTTTTCCAAACTCAATCAGATTTAATTCATTTTTAGTAAGTTTTTAAGGGTCTAATTTGATTAGGTTCAGTTTTATAATTCTAATATACGCCTAGGGTTTTTAGTTGAGAGTTCAAGAAGAGAAAATTAGAGAAAAGAGGAGAGGATCAAAGCGTTCGTCGATGTTCTTGAGTTTTGTTGTGAATTTTCGCCATGGGTTTGATCCCTATGAGGTATGTAAGCTTCCATAGTGTTGGGTTTGTTCACCCACATGCCAATCATGTTAATTTCAGTGTTAAATTCGTTCTAGAAAGATGAAGGTTTGATGTTCTTGAATTGTGTTCTTGAAATTGGCTTTCATTGAGTTAAGATGAAATAAATGAGTTCTTGAGGAAATCATGTCGATATTAGAGTTGTGTTTGATTATATTCTTATGTAAATGTATTGAGTATATGAATCTAAAGAGAAATTGAGATTTTTTTTTTGAATTTAGGCAAATTGAGGTCAGAAAATGAGGAAGAAAAAATCAGACAAGGAACAGGTACCAGGTCCGTGACGCGGACTTGTTCCTTCAGGGTGAAAATTTTCTTTCCGTGTCACGGAGAGAACGCGGACTCCACTGTTTCAAAAATTATTTTTACCAAACATTTTAATTCATCTCCGCGTCGTGGACTTGCTCCCCAGACAGTGTTTTTCAACCGTTTCTCATGATTAAATATCTAAAACACTTTTAATTATCACGATATCTTTCCTACCACAAATCATAACCTTGAATTCATAATTCAAATTCAAGGTATAGCTAAGAGTTAAAGTCTTGAGAGTTCTTTCGAACATTTTTGAGAAAGTCCCTTTGAGTTTTTTTGGAGGAGTCTTCTACAAATTCAAATAACTTGTTTCAAGACTCGGGAAAGTGAGCATAAAGATGAGGAGAATGTATTCATGAGTATACTTTATCATCACGAGATCCTTCATCTGATGAACCATAACTCTTGAATTCATAATTCAAATTCAAGAGAGTGTTAAGAGTAGAGTTCAAGAAAGCCTTTCAGTTCAATTGTGAATCCTTGAGATCAACTATTGATTTGAGCTAAGTTTTGAAGAAGTAAGTATGATAATGAAAAAAGTTGTATAAATGAGTTCCATATTGGTATTTAGATCCTCGAGTCGAGTCGTTTATGCCCATAAATTCCACATGAACTCCAAAAGTTGAGTATCTTTGAGAGGAGTAGTATCTTCAAGTTCTAAGTCTTGAGTATCGAGTTCCTAACCCTTTCGAGATTATATTCCTAATCATGGGACAATTACATGTTACCCATGAAGTCATCGAGTTGAGTAGTTCATGTCTATAATTCCGCATGAATCCTATAAGTCGAGTAGCCTTGAGATGAGAAGTATCTTTGAGTCCTTAGGTTGAGTAGTTCATGCCCATAATTCTGCATGAACCTTCTGAGTCGAGCATTCTTGAAACAAGTATTACCATTAAATTCCTTGAGTTCTGAGTTGTTGAGTCTCGAGTATTGAGTTCTAGTTATGGTTATTGAAAACCTTGAATTGAGTCGTTCACGTCCATAATTCGGCATGAACTTTATTATGAGAAGTCTTTTACAAATTTTTCTAAAATTGTCTTAAGACTTGAGCACTTGAGTTGAGAAAGAGTAGAGTCGAGTTCATTTTCTTTAAAATGATATATGGGAAGTAAGTATTCCCAAGTGTAAATATTTTCACATTTAAAAGATGAGGAAACTGAGATTTCCAAAAGAGTTTTTGAGCAGTTTGAGTAACATCTCTTTTTAGAGAAATATTTTGAGTAATAATCTCAAACCACATAAAGATTTATGTTTTTAAAGATATGAGCTGAGTATATTTTGGGATTACTATTGAGCACCGATGTGGGGACGAGTTAAGATAACTCAAGCCTCCATAAACCATGTAGCCAACGTGGGTAGAAAGGGTCATACTTTTTAGATGATTCCTTAATGCCTTTTAGAATAGACTAGTGGATGCACTCAATTGAAGCATTCTATATCCCGACAAGTTATAGGACAATTCTGATAGCGTGGGAGAGACACTGTATCATCACATAACTCACAGTGATAGTTGTCGGTTAGAGACTCTCCCACAAAGTTATATTATATTTTATTATATATAAATTGAGTTGTTATTGTATTCCTCAATACACTGAGTTGTTTTCTAATATTTAAAAAGCTTTCCATTTATTGCATGCATATTGTTGTTTTATATTGAGTTGAGTATCTAGAGTTGAGTATCTAGAGTTGATTACCCAGAGTCGAGTATCTTATTATTGAGTTGAGCATTATTTCACTCATTTGAATATCTTATCATTGAGTTGAACTCTGTTTCTTATTCTTGAGTTGATTTTAGCATGAGTGAGTTGAGAGGAGGTAAGTATGTTTCCTTTTTATCAAGTTCAAGCTTATGTTATGCTTTAGAATTCCCCTTACATGCTTGTACATTCCACGTACTGAGCCATTTGTCCTGCATCGTTTCATGATGCACATACATGTATTCAGGGTCAACAACAAGATCTTCGTTGGTACCACACGGAGTTCGAGTTAGCTATGGTGAGCCTCCTTGCTTTCAGAGGGTTTCACTTGTACTTTCAGTTATATTGGTTGTTAGGATGTCGTGGGTCTTGTCCCGACTTCCATCTTTGTCAGTTAGAGGCTTCATAGATAGATAATAGAGTTTCAGAAGTCTGTTCATTTATTTTGTTAAATGTTTTAAAGACTTAAGTTGCCTATTTTGTGGTGAGTTGAATATATTATTTTTATTCAGAGTTTTTCATTTGATTTAATGCTTTGTATTTGAGTTTTCTGAATTTTTATTCAGTTTTTAAGCTTTGTATGCTTGAGTTAGTCTTTCGCTTGTAGTCAGCCATGATGAGGGTTCGCTTGGGGACCAACAATGGTTCTCGAATGCCGGCCATGTCCAGGGTGTAGGCTTGGGTCGTGACAAGTCCTATATCCCGGCAAGGTATAGGACAGTTTTGGCAGCGTGGTTGAGACGATGTATCATCACGTAGCTCATAGTGATGGTTGTCGGTTAGAGAATCTCCCAAATATAGTTAAAAGTATATTTTTATATATCGCTTATTATGTTGAGTTCATAGATGACAAAGTATTTTGTAAAGCTTTAAATGATTTAACTTCTTTATTTCTTTACATTCAGATTGAGTACATTGTTATCTATTCCAGTCCTTTCTTTCAGTTATTTATTATTCAGCTATATTACATACTCGTACATTCAATGTAATGATGTCATTCGACCTGCATCTTTTAATGATGCAAATACAGGTTATTAGGATCCTCAACAAGAGTTTGAGATCACTTCATCCTCTCGCCTGCTTATGAGTGAGACCTCCTATCTTCCGGAGGACTCCAATTTTATTAGATGTTAGTAGTAGTTCTTTTGAGGAGTCGTGGGTCTTATCCCAACACTCATCTTTGTACAGTAGAGGCTTCATAGATAGACAGTTTTGGAGAGTCTTTCAGTTTCAGATGTTTTATTTAAAACTTATGTTTCATACTCAGTATATTCAACAAAGTTTTGAGATTCAGTAAACTGTTTTTAAACATTTCTTTCAATTTGATGCTTATGTATGCTAAAGTTAGTCTTCCACTTGTAGTCAGCCAGGATGAGGGTTCGCTTGGGGACCATCAATGGTTCTCGAGTGCCGGCCATATCCAGGGTGTAGGCTCGGGTCTTGACATTAATGATTTGATAGTGAAACAAGGTGACATATGTGTGTGGGTTGTTTGTTTATTTATATGACATGTGCCAATTTATAACTTGCCCCGGTTGTCTTGCTAAGATGATTTAGACTGGGAATTGGGAAATGATCATAGGCTATTATTGATAATAAGTCCACTTAAGCCTAAAAGAAACCAAAAGGAATAAATGCTCCCTTTGATCCAAATGTTTGAGCCTAACAAATACCATTTCTTTCAATACACCCAACTCACCTTCCCTTGGTCCCTCCTTGGACATTGTGCACCCTAACTCAGGCTAAAAGCCTAAGTTGAGAGTGACTACTTCAAACGTTTGCTTTAATTTTGTCCCTGGTCCTCCCTAGGACATTTTTTCTAAAGGGTAATTATTTGTCTTTAAAATAGTTTCAAGTCCATTAGGGGGTCCTAAACGATGAATTTCTTTTTTGACTTAAAGGCCTAAATGAATATTATTATAGCTTTTTTGAAACTTCATTTGGAAATTCTAAACTATAAGTTTTACTTTCTTAAGTTCTAAACTATAAGTTTTATTTGGAAATTTTGTACTAAAGTGATAACAAAATATGTTTGTACTAAAGTGATAACGGAGTATGATATGAGTAAAAGAAATGGCATTCAAGATAATTTAACTAGCAATCTTCCAATAAAAAGTGGTCATGACACACAACTTAGTAAATTCTTGATATGTATAGCAGCAACACATAAATTAAAATGCAACTCAATCAATCCAATCCATATTACTAAAACAAAACATCCTCGAATGTAAGAAAAAAAACACTCATTTGTATAACTTAAATATAGATGACATTGTTGATTAAAGAATGGACATTAACTAGGAACATGCTAAAATAAACAAATACCCATTTCTCACAATGAACTTCAAAGAAACAATCTTGAACATAACAAAGTCATCCACAAAGCATTGCAAGCACTTGTTTATGAGACAATAAATTAACCAAAGTCAAATGAAAGTGAGTAAGGCAAGGACGTTCATGCTCACTTTATTGAAAGTAAACTACTTAACGGGTTGTTTAAAGAACATTCAACAATTCTATTACTTCAGAGTAAAGAAGGCATACGAAAATTAGTCATACATATTCATCATAGAGCCCAATTAACAAAATGATTTTAGTGGCTCACTGTAACTAAGAACTAAGGAAGTAAAGTATACAATAAAATTGAAAAAAAAATACTAATAGTGAGACTAGTTCCATCCAAATTTATACAAAATTTAAACAATACATATACACAACTAATATTCAAAACATAACTTATGTGTTGAAATGAAATTCATATTAATTTTAAGAACTAGGAGAGGAATGAATGTATTTGACCATCGTAGCAACTAAAACAACACCACATATAAGAAGCAAGAAGGACATTCTCAAAGTTATATTTTAAAAAGGGAACTAAACTAATTTCCACCAGTAAATAAACATACCGACTAAAAATAAATTGAGATTTGAAAAGGATTTTACCTTGTGTTGAGCAGCAAACTAGAGAGATTTTGTCAAGATTCCAACTTCAAACTCTTTCCCAGACTTGAACTCAAAGCTAAAAGCAGAAGGGAAAGAAGGTCAAAAGATCTTCTATCGCTTTTGGATCGTTTTCATATTTTTTCTTTGTTCTTTGATGATACTTAGATCTTTTTTTCCGATCGTTGCTGGATGTTTTTTGAATGTTTTTGATCTTCTTTCAGGTCGTCTCTTTTGTTCGTTGTTGAATGATCTTTTGGAGGAGAGAACGCTTGCCTTTTATAGGAAAAAATAGACATCAAAATCCGTATTTGAAATTCAAAAAATTGCTGGAAACAGAGAGCTGCAACTAGATATCAAAAATCAACTATCACCTTTTCAGATTTCAAGCCGTTGGACCCATTTCGACCTCAAAATTTGAATTATTTTGGACAAAACGTTAGCCAAAATAGAGGTGTAGGTGGTGTAGGGATCTGTTTCCTTATCAAAAAAGTTGATAGAAGAGATATAAAGTTGATAGAAAAGAGGAGGCATTGATGAGGAATAGAGGGAGAAGACCGAAATCCACTGGAAATTACAATTTTTCGGTGGTCCGTCGGTGACATTATTGATGGGAAGGAGAAACTGCGTTCTTGGGAACGGTTTTTTTCTGGGAAAGGAGAAAGGATACTGAACGTCTCTTTCTTTTTCAGATTGGAACGCAAGGACCTTTTGGGAGAAAGAAAAAGTGTTGAATTAATTAGGCCCGTCCGATCATTTGATCCGATAGTTAAAAAAAAGTCAAAAACTTTAATCTAAAAATATATATATATATATATATATATATATATAATGGTAAAAGACTTGATTAATTTGAGCCATTAGATTGAATCCGATGGTCAAGATTAATGCTGAAGAAGTACAATCCATGTGCTTCCTACGTGGCACACGCAGATTGACCGATTTAAAAGGACTTGGATTGCCATTTTCTATTCAAATTAACCCATTTAAAATGTAACCCTTTTCTTTATCACCTAATCATAATTTATTAAATTAGAAATAATTATTTTGCAAGATTAGCTTATTTGATAAAGTTAGTCATTCTAGAAAATAAAATTGGTATAAATTAGTGACTCATTAATTAAATAAGCTTCCGAATTAGAATAATGTACGAAAAATGTTTACTTTTAACATTAGAAATTATATTTAATTAGAAAAATCAACTTAAACCTTAAAAACAATATTTATTTGACGTAAAAATTTAAAAATGAGAAAGCAAGTAGCAATATTTATATAATATATTTAATTTTTGTAAGAAAAAATATTATGAAATAAAATTTGTCAAATGGAATGAAAAAATGTTTAAACTCTATATATTTTCTTCAAATTCTTGAAAAAGATTTTGTTATATGTATACACATATATTTTCCATTATTATTATTATTATTATTGTTATTGTTGTTGTTGTTGTTATGAAAATTTTAGTTAAATAAATGTGGAGTGCCAAAATTGGGTGTCAACATGTACGTTACATCATTTATTACCTTTGTAACTTCCTCTTTATACATGTTATCTTCGCTACAGTTTTTGGAAAGTTTGTTCTGCTAAACAAACTGTCTTCCAGAATGTATCTAATATGATGGTGTCATGAGTCTCATGATATTGTGGTGAGAAAATATCTTTGAATCTTACCCATGGTTTTTATTTGCCCTATATATATATGAAGTACAAGATGTGATTAACTATTTGCATTCATGCAGCCACTAAACTCTACTCATAAATTAGGATGTTGACTAACTTAAGCCATAGGTAAATTATGATTTGGATTGGTGTTATTGTCACGCCTCGAGCCTACACCCTAGGCGGGACTGACACTCGATAACCATTGATGGCCCCAAGCGAACCCTTGGCCTGGCTTACTACTCAGTGAAAGACTTCACTCAACAAGATAAACTCATGAAAATACTTAAGGCAACTCATGTCTTATAACAAAACATCACAACTGAAATGAAATAAGACTAATGAATTAATAATGTCTAGATGTCTATGAAGCCTCTAATACTATGAGGGATGTCGGGACACGACCCCAGATCATCCTAACAACTGAAATAAACAAAGCAATAAAAGGGATCCTCCAGAAAGCAAGGAGGCTCACCAAAAGACTCTGAGTGCTCAACTGGATCAACGAGGCGCTGTATGCTGATCCTGGTTACCGGTATCTGCATCATAAAATGATGCACACCAAATGGCATTAGTATATTGAATATACGAGCTTGCGAGAGGAAAACTAAACATGACAGAAGCTTAAACTGAATTCTGAAAGAAATACTTACCTCTGCTTTACTCAACTCATGGATACTAAACTCAATGCAGAAATAAACAACAGTAAAGATGCAGTTTATATAAAGCATTTAAACAGTAGGTAGCAACTCAATGTATTGAAGAAATACAATGACAACTCAATTTATATATATTAAAGTAATATAATTCTATGGGAGTTTCTCTAACCGACACTATCACTATGAGCTATGTGATGATACATCATCTCGCCTACGCTGCCAGAACTGTCCTATAACTTGACGGGATATAGAACACCTCAACTAAGTGGATCCACTAGTCTATGCTAAAAGCATTAAGGAATCATCTAAAAAGTATGACCCTCTCTACCCATGATGTTCACATGGTTTATGGAGACTTGAATTATTATGAACTCGTCCCCATATCGGTGCTCAATACTACTCCCAAAATATACTCAGCTCATATGTTTAAAAACATAACTCTTTCTTTGTGATTTGAGGTTATTACTCAAAAATTTTATCTCTTAAAAGAGATATAACTCAAAACTACTCATGAAAACTCTTTAGGAAATCGGTGTTTCCTCTCATCTTAAATGTGAAAACATTTACTCTTTGGGAATACATAGTCCCTTATAACATTTTAAAGAAATTGAACCCGACTCTACTCTTTCTCAATCTCAATGCTTAAGTCTTAAAACAAGTTCAAAAGATTTGTAAAAGACTTCTTAAAATAACTCGAAGAACCCTCAAGACTTGACTCTTAACTTTACCTTCAATTTGATTTATGAATTCAAGGTTGTTATTTGTGATAAGAAAGATATCGTGATGATTAAGAGTGTTTTGAGATAGTTAAACACGAGAAACGATCAAGAAATCACTGTCTGGAAGCAAGTTTGCGATGCGGAGGTGCATTTTAATATTTGGTCGCGAAATAAATTTTGAGGCAGAAGGGTCCGCAACATCTCCGCGACGTGGAGAGAAAAGTTCCACTTCTAAGGAACAGGTCCGCGACGCGGACCTAGTACCCATTTTCTGACTTACCTTTTCCTTCTTCGTTTTCTAACCCTAATTCGCCTAAATTCAATTCTTTTTTCTCAATTCCTCTTTAGATTCAGATACCTAGTATATGTGCACAATAATCTACTCATAAACACTCTAAAATCGACCCGATTTCATCAATAACTCAACAATCCCATCAAATCTCAAGAACGAAAGCCAATTTCAAGAACACAATTCAAGATCATCAAACTTTAAACTTTCTAGAATGAATTTCGCTGAAATAAGCATTATTGGCGCGTGGGTGAACGAACCCAACTCTATGAAAGTCTCACATACCTCTTTAGGGATCAACCCTTGGCGAAATCCACAATGAAATCTTATGATCTTGACGAAATCTTGACCCCTTTTCTCCTCTTTACTCCTCTTTCTCTTCTCTCAAATCCCTAACATGATTTTGGAATGGGTAAACTGAAATAACTCAGTTTAGACTCCAAATAAAATCCTAAAAATGAAATAAATTAATTGGGTAATGAAAAGACTAAAATATCCTTCAAAATTCGGTTGACTTTCCTTATCCAGACAGCCCGACTTCAAATGGGCATATCTCCCTCACACGAACTCGAAAATTAGAATACTCGGTGGTGTTGAAAAGATTATTCAAAGACCTTTCATTTGATATCTTATAGCCCAGCTAACTCATTTTGTACTAGGAGTTATGGTCGTTTGAAGTTGACCCGAAACTCATACTTAACATACTTGCCAAATTTCAGATTTTCATTCTTTCCAAAAATGTTTCTTTCTAATTTTAGCTCTTTCAAATAGCGGGGTGTTACAATATCTTCCCCTTGGGAACATTCGTCCTCGAATGAGATTATTCTTAATAGGGTAAGGGTGTAATATCTATCATCTAGCTCAAACACCCAATAAGCAAAATGTAAACACAACAAGTCAACTTAAAGTAAATGCCATGAAAAGGATTAGTAGCTTAATTTGGAATTTCTCCGGACTCGAAGAGATGTGTCTCTTCTTCATGTCCTCTTCAGCTTCCCAAGTAGTTTCCTCAACAAACTGATTTCTCCACAGAACTTTGACTTACGCTACTTCCTTGGTCCTTAACTTGAGAACTTAACGATTTAGAATCTGAACAAGATTCTCATGATAAGATAAGGTATCCTTGATGTCGATATCTTCGGTAGGAATTATAAGTGAAGGATTGCCCATACACTTCTTCAACATGGAAATATGAAATACCGGTTGGACCGCTGCTAACTCTTGGGGTAGCTCTAATTCATAAGCTACGTTGTCAATCCTCATGGATATCCTGTAATGACAAATATATCGGGGACTAAGCTTCCCCTTCTTACCAAATCTCATAACACCCTTAATGGGTGAAACCTTCAAATATAGCCAATCATCTACTTCAAACTCTAAGTCTCTTCTTCTAACATCGATATAGGATTTCTGATGACTCTGCGCTGTTTTCAATCTCTCTTGAATAACCTTTACCTTTTCCATAGTTTGATGCACTAAGTCTGGTCTTATCAACCCAACTTCACCAACTTCAAACCATCCAATAGGAGATCTGCATCGCCTCTCATAAAGAGCCTCATAAGGAGCCATTTGGATGCTAGAGTGGTAACTATTGTAATAAGCAAACTCAATGAGAGGTAGGTGATCATCCCAATTACCTTTGAAATCAGTCACACAAGCCTTCAACATATCTTCTAAATTCTGAATAGTGCACTCTGCTTGACCATCAATCTGAGGATGAAAAGCAGTACTCAAGTTCACCTTTGAACCCAAACCTTTCTGGAATGACTTCTAAAATTGTGGAGTAAATTGTGCACCTCTATCTGAAATAATCGACACTGGAACTCCATGAAGTCTAACTACCTCTTGAAGATATAACTTAGCATAATCCTCTGCCGAATGGGTGGTCTTCACCGGCAAAATTTTGGCTGATTTAGTCATTCAATCTACAATCACCCAAATAGAATCATGCTTGCGGGACCGCAGAAAACTAGTAATAAAGTCCATATTTATCATCTCCCACTTCCATTCCAGAATCTCTATATCCTGAGCCATACCACCAGGCCTCTGGTGCTCTACCTTCACTTGTTGACAATTCGGACACTTAGCAACAAACTCTGCAATGCCCTTCTTCATACTACTCCACCAATAAACCTCTCTCAAATCACGATACATCTTTGTGGAACCCGAATGGATAAAATATCAGGAGCTATGAACTTCCTCCATGATCCTCTCTTCAAGTTCATATACCCTTGGCACACACAATCTACCTTGATACCTCAATACACCATCTTCCCCTTGTTCAAAAGCCATCACTTTTTGCTTATGAACATTTGCCTTCAATTCAAGCAAAATAGGATCTTGGTCTTGTTTCTCTTTCACTTCAGACACTAATGATGATTCAGCCTCATTCATCACCACCACTCCTCTTTCATTGGAATCCATTAAACGAACTCCTAATCGTGTAAGTCTATGCACATATTTTGCTAACTCTTTCTTGTCTTCCTCAAAATGGGCAGTACTACCTATAGACAATCTGCTCAAGGCATCAGCAAAAACAAATGCCTTACCTGGGTGATAGAGAATAATCATATCATAATCCTTGAGTAACTTTAGCCACCTTCTTTGTCAGAGATTAAGCTCTTTCTGACTAAACACATACTGAAGACTCTTGTGATCGGTGAACACATCTACATGAACACTATAAAGATAGTGATGACATATTCTCAAAGCAAATACTACAGCGGCCAACTCTATATCATGAGTTGAGTAATTCCTCTGGTGAATGTTAAGTTGTCTGGAGGCATAAGCTATAACCTTGCCATTCTGCATTAACACACAACCCAAACTGACTCTGGACGCATCACAATACACCACAAAACCTTGCGTACCCTCTGGTAAGGTCAATACTTGTTACACCCCATAGTTTAGTAGATCATCTAGGGTTAAATTGAGGGATACGAGTCAAGACTTGAGGGCATGAATCAAGGCAAAGGGGCAAGGGCCAAGGCAAGAGCCAAGGCTGCCCCATGCTTGCCATGGCACTGCCCATGACCACGAGAGCCTAAACGGCTCGTGAAGGCCTAGATGGCTCGTGGGAGTGGCCGTGAAGATGCCTTTAACTTGTGAAGGCCAAGACCCCAAGGCCAAGCCATTGTCCAAGGACCACGAGCAGGACCATGGCTCATGAGCCCTGTCGTGGTGCCTGGGAGTAGGTTGCCTAGTGAGGGCAAAATGGGAAATTCCTCTTTTAGTTAGTATTAAGTGGGGTCGTTTTGTATAGACTTTATACTTCTATATAAGCTATTTTAACCCTTTAACCACCCCATTCAAGTCAATATTTCCCAAAACCCAAATCAAAATCCCCAAAAGCTCTCCTCTCAAATATTTCTCTCTCTAAAACTTGAAGAAGAAGATAGAGCTTGAAGCCTAGGTTAAGAACAAGACTCCATTGTTGCAAGATTTGAGAGACTTTGTATCCAAGGTATGTTAGCTTATTCATCCATGGATTCTTCCATTCATGGAGCCCCCTAGAATTCCCCAATTTGATGAAAAAAATCTCCAAGTCAAGTTAAGGGTTTCTTCAATATTGTGGGTTATGATGGATGTTGATCCAATTGAGTGAATATTGATTGTTTATGATTGAATTAGTAGGGAATCATGATATTATGATGAAATTATATGTTTTTCCATGGTTAACCCTATTCTAATTGATGAAATTGAAGAATGTGGGTTTATGCCTTGTGAAGTGAAATTGAGGATTCATAGGTGATCTTCTAGAATTTATGAGATGTATAGTAATTCCTCAAGAATAGAAGCATGTGAGGATGAATTGAATTAGAATAAAGTATATATGATGTATCATGACTAGTAATGATTGAGATTGGGGATATATGATGAATTATGACTAGAATTGCTTAAAGATGAAGCTTATGACTAGAATGTCTTGTAATCTAGATATGTATGATGATAGTAAGAAGTAAAGCTTTGAGAGTAAGGCTTGTAGTCATGAATATTGATCACTAGGGCTTTGAGAGTAAAGCTAATATGGTGAATGATGTATGTTAGGGCTTTTAGAGTAATTCTAATATGATGAGATAGCTTGCATGAAATTGGTAAACTAATAGATAGAGTTGTTGTGGAAGGATTTTACGCACATGACCTACTTTGTAAACATATGAATGCATGAAGGTAGAATGTGAAAGGTCTTCTCACATAGAATGATTCTAGGATGAAAGTATTGCTCACCTAAAATAAATCAAACATGTTAGACTAGAATAGCTTGAAGTTGTGATATAAAATCCCTTCATGAATAGTCTTGACTTGGTAAGACAAGACCAAGCTTGGTAGCTTGAGTTAGGAGTTTTCATGGTAGCCTAGGATTGAGAGATCATACCTTCCCTAAGGTTAGCTTGCACTAGTTTCATAGAACACTTGCATGATAACATGTCTTGGTTAGGCCAAACCATTTTATGGTAACTAGGATGGAGCAATTGTACCCTTCCTTGTATAGATTGGACTTGCATAATAGTATATCTTCCATGGTAGCATGGTCTAGCCTAGTATGGTGCTATTCCTTTGGTAGCTAGTGTAGTCCAATATGGTGACTATTCCTTGGTAGCTTGGTCTAGCCTAATAGGGTGCTATTCTTTGGTAGTCTAGAAATGATAAAATCGTAACCAATTATGTATGATAGCCTAAAGTGGTACTTAGTATGGATGGGATTATGGGATCTTATCCATGCATTACATAAGTATGACTTGAAGGTAATTATGAAGTGCTCTCTTATATGTTGTATGATTATCTTGGGTTGTGCTATAGTTGCCTTCCATGATATGATTGACTAAAGGTGAGAGGTTCCCTTGTCTATGAGAAGTAAGCTAATGATGAGATTAAAAGATGATAAAGAAGTATGATGGCCTAAAATTGGTACTTAGCCTAGGTGGGATTATGAAGTCTTATCTATGCATTGCACAAGTATGACTTGAGGGTTACTTATGAAGTTTCTCCCATGTTATGAGGATTTGAGTATGGACTATGCTTATGAATATGTGGCATCTCCTATGTTGTTAGATTATGCCTTATGTTGACTTATGCTCATATTATGTTTATGGTGAAGATTATGCTTATGATTATGTTATTATCTCTTATGCTTCTGACTTATGTCTTATGTTGGCTAACATTTTTGTTATGCTCTTATGATGATTATGCTAGCTAACATATTTAGTACATTTTGTACTAAAACATACTCTTGCCTACATTCTCATCAAATGTAGGGTCCGGCGACTTGAGTTCCATCCTTGAGGATAGATTTCTAGAAGTGCAAAGGAGTTGAAGATTTGGTGAGTCCTCATAGCATCGAGGATAAATCAACCATTTTCTTTTATGTCTTTGTTTTATGTTTTAGACTTTTGTATGGGCTGTGTCCCAAGAATTATTCAAAGTTGTATTAGATGGTTTGAGACAAAGTGTTACAGACTTCCGCTTGCTTTTATAAAGACTTCGATTGTAAAGAAAAGTTTTAAAATTCCCGCATCATTTCTATTTACTTTATGTTATGATATGCTAAGTGGCTTGTGTTAGGCCTTTCGGGGTCTAGTACGCCTTGTCACATCTAGGGGTACCCCTGGGTTGTGATAAACTTGGTAATTAGAGCACAAGGTTTAGAATGATTTTAGGATTGTCTTAAACCCACGTCTAGTAGAGTCTTTTTCAAAAGTGTGACGCGCGCCACATTTATGAATGGGAAGCTATTAGATGGTTAGGAAATCTCATTGTTTCATTCTCTAAGTCGTGCCATAGATTTTAGCTTTATTAGGTCTTTCTCCTAATCTGTGCCCTATGATTTTCAGGATATGGCTAATATAAGGGCAAATGCTAGGCGGAATGAGGAAGACATGGTGGATTAAGAAGTTCCTCCCCAAGATCCTCCTCAAGCTCCGATTAACCCTAGGGAGGAGAATGTCACAAATGCGAAGTTTAGGTCGGCAATTCAAATGTTGGCCCAAGCCATAACGGCACAAGTGAATACGGAGGTAGTAACTCCGGTGAATCCAATAGTGGGTATGATTGCCTCTAAGGTAAGGGGTTTTATGAGGATGAATCCTCCGGAGTTTTATGGCTCCAAGGTGGAAGAGGATCCTAAGGGGTTTATAGATGAGGTTTATAAAGTACTTGCTATCATGGGGGTGACTTCGGTAAAAAAAATGGAGCTAGCCACTTACCAATTGAGGATGTTGCTCAAATATGGTATCAGCAATGAAAAGATACTAGGCCGGTAGGAGCGGGCCCAATAGAGTGGGAAGTGTTCAAACTAGCATTTCTTGATAGGTTCTTTCCCCGAGAGTTGAGGGAGGCTAAGGTGGAAGAGTTTATTAACCTTAAGAAAGGTAGCATGAGTGTTAAGGAGTATGCCTTGAAATTCACCCAACTATCCAAGTATACTCCATCTATGGTATTGGATTTGAGGGATATGATGAGTAGGTTTTTGACGGGTGTGTCCGACTTGGTTGAAGAAGAATACGACAATGCTCCTCTATAACATGGATATATCAAGGCTTATGGTGTACGCTCAACAAGTTGAGGAGTCAAAACTCAAAAAGGAGAAATCTAGAGAGAAAAAGAGGTCTAGGATGGATAATGATAAGCCCTTTCATGATGGGTCGGATGGACATAGTCGCTCTAAGAGTCGACAAAGGTTTTTCGGACAAGGTTATTTTAGTACTCCTAAGAATAATGAAGAGAGGGTGTCTAACCCTAAGCCACCCAGAATTAGTAATGAGTCCCTATGGCCTACTTGTGCTAGATGTGGAAAGAGACATGATGGTAGGTGTTTGGCCGGTAGAGAAGATTGCTTTAGTTGTGGTGAAAGTGGCCACAAGATGAGAGATTGCCCAAAGGCAAAGACTATGAAGAGAGGGGGTAAGCAAGTTGCTCCTAGTGGTTCGGATGAGAATGCTCAAAAAAAGAATAGGTTCTATGTTCTTCAAGCTAGAAATGAACAAGAGTGACCTCCTAATGTTGCTACCGGTATGTGTTTTATGTTTTATTAGATTCCGGACTTGCTTGTCTTTTGTGACTTGATATGCTAGACTTTGATGTTGTCTTTAGTATGAATGAGCTTTATTATGGTTATGTGTTGTTGATAGTAGAACCCTACTTGGCCATTTTGAGCTTTGGGTATGTTGATGAAGGCTTAAATGATAACTTGACCCGACCTTAGAATTAAAGGTGATGGTGCTTAGAAAGTCCACTTAGGCTTACACCCAAGGGGGAGATAGTGTGCTTAGATAGTAAGGTCATTGTGTGCTTATGTGTTGCCATGATTTCCTTATATGATGCATGCTCATGAAAAATAAAGCTTAAAACTTGATAAAAATGACTTATGTGAATTGTTTTCCTCATGTTGTAATGCATTGAGTAAGAGTTGCCTATTTGAATTCATGAGATAAATATATGAGCCTGCCTTAGTTTGGAGTTGAGAGATTCCTCCATGAATAAATGTTTTTTTTGAGAGTAAATTGCATATGAGCTCCATTAGAGTATATTGAGCATGTTATGACTAGGAGATGGTAGTTCCTCTTTGATCATGACTAGTTATGATAATTTCTTGCATCTTGGGTTGTTAGATGTAGTTCCTACTTCCTTGTGTTGCATTGAGTATGTTTACCTTGGAGTTGAAGTTTTCCTCCTTGGTTGTGTGCATTTAGATAAGTTGCATGCATGATAGGTTGCTAGTCTAGAGTTGTGACCTTAAGAAGTGCCTAGAGTATCATTCGAGGACGAATGTTCCCAAGGGGGGGATATTGGGGCAGTAGACAACCACCTTTTCAATTCCTGAAAGCTTTTCTCACAAGCTTCAGACAATTGAAACTTAACTGTTTTCTGAGTCAACTTAGTCAAAAGAGATGAAATAGTTGAGAACTCTTTGGCGAACCTTCTATAATAGCCAGCCAATCCCAAGAAACTCCTAATATCAATTGGAGACGTGGGTCTAGGCCAATTCTGTACTGCGTCTATCTTTTGAGTGTCAACCCGAATCCCATCACCGAAAACAATATGGCCTAAGAATGCCACAGACTCAAGCAAAATTTCACACTTAGAGAACTTATCATATAACTCCTTATCTTTGAGAGTTTGGAGAACTATTTTGAGATGACTAGCATGATCTTCCTCATTCCTCGAATAGATTAAGATGTCATCAATGAATACGATAATAAACATATCTAAATAGAGCTTGAATACTCTGTTCATAAGGTCCATGAATGCTGCAGTAGCATTGGTCAAACCAAATGACATAACTAAGAACTCATAATGACCATAACGGGTCCTGAAAGCTATCTTAGGGATATCACTTTCTCTTACTCTCAACTGATGATAGCCAAATCTGAGGTTTATTTTTGAAAACAAGTGGCACCCTGAAGTTGATCGAAGAGTTCATCAATTCTCGAAAGAGGATACTTATTCTTAATAGTAACCTTATTCAACTGACGGTAATCTATGCACATCCTAAGAGAACCATCTTTCTTCCTCACAAATAAGACCGGAGTGCCCCAAGGTGAGACATTTGGTCAAATAAAGCCTTTCTCAAGAAGATCTTTCAACTGCTATTTTAATTCTTTTAAGTCTGCTGGAGCCATCTTATATGGAGGAATAGAGATAGGACGGGTAACGGGAAGGATATCTATACCGAAGTCTATTTCTCTCTCAGGAGGGACTCAGGGAAGATCGTTTGGAAAGACCTCTGGAAACTCACTAATAACAGAAACTGACTGAATAGAAGGTGTCTCAACACTAAAGTTATTAACTCTGAATAAGTGATAGACACACCCCTTGGAAACTAACTTTCTGGTCTTAAGGTACGTAATAAAACGACCTTTAGGAACTGTTGAAGTACTCCTCCACTCAAAAACTGGCTCATTAGGAAACTGAAACTTGACTACTCGAGTTCTACAATCGACTGAGGCATAACATGCATGAAGCCAGTCCATACCCAGAATGAAATCAAAATCTACCATGTCTAACTCAACTAAATCAGCCTTGGTGCTCTTGTGATTGATGGAAATGGTACAATTACGATAGACTCTCTTAGCTAGAATAGACTCACCAACAAGTGTAGAAACACTGAAAGGCTCAAAAAGTTGCTCAGGAAGAATATCAAAATTCATGGTAATATAAGGAGTCACAAAAGATAGACTCGCTCCTGGATATAGCAAAGCATAAACATCAAAAGTAAAGACTTTCATCATACACGTCACAACATCTGGAGAATTCTCTTGCTCTTGGCGACTAGTGATAACATATAGGCTGTTTGCTCCTCCACTAGTCCCTAAAGTAGCTCCTATAGGTGCAACCCTGTCTGGTGGAGCAACTGAAGAAGATTGGGCTCTATTGCCCCTATTTCCACTGCTCTGCCTGTTCTTTGGACATTTTTTCATGAAGTGACCCTCTTGACCACACTTGAAGCAACCCGTGGAGTCACCACGACACGTTCCGGGGTGATTTCTACCACACTTATCACATGTAGGAGCCAGTTACCTCCTTGTGTCACACTACACCTTGAGACTGTGCAGGTCTAGCTCTGAAATTCTATGAATTCTAACTATTGAACTGACCTTTGTTCCTTGGTGCAGGTGCACTAGTAGATGATGGAGCAGGTCCCTTTTGCTTTTGTTGGAAAGATGACCGGTTGGCATTACTCTTCTTCTATCCGGACTCATTCCCTGGTGTCTTAGCCTTCTTCTTTCTAAACTCTTCTCTATCCCTCAGCTTGTCCTCCTCAACCTGCTGCACATGGATCATCAACCTTGCTATGTCCATATCTCCTATCAGCATAGGTGCCTTATCCTCCTTACTTGATAGACGAGACAACCCAACAACAAACAAACTCATCTTGCTCCTCATGTCAGCAACCATCTCCGAAGCATAACTGGAAAGTTGGGTGAACTTAAGGATATACTCATGTACACTCAAACATTCTTGCTTAAGAGTAAGGAATTCTCATACCTTTTCTTCTCTCAGTTCACGGGGAAAGAAACGCCCCAAGATGGCCTCCTCAAACATAGCCCAACTCACAAGTGGAGCACCTTCAATTGGTATGCAGCTAGTTCCACCCTCTCAGCATCAACAATGTGCATAATCTCAAAAACCTTTTGAAGCTCCTCCACAAAGTTTTCCGGATCCTCTGTGATACTTTAATCAGTGAAGTTTAGAGGATTCATCCTTAAAAACTCGCGGATCCTAGACCTATCAGCCCCTTTCTATCGAACTCTTCTCTGTTGCCCAATTTGATTGCTCACAACTTGACTTAACATCCGGATAGATTCACGGAACTCTGTATTTGTGACCTCTCCTTGGGGTTGCATTTCAGGTGTATTAGGTACCCTTGTTCCTCAACATTCCTTCTAGTAGGACGACCTCTGACAGCTCTTCGTGGAGGCATGATCTGAAAGACACGCTCAAGTAATAGTATGAAAGAAGTGAGATAGTTCCTAAATGTTGCAGCCTCCTAATTATAGATGTGGCACGCTTCACACCGATAACTAGGACTCTACAGACACGACTTGATAGACTCCATAGGACTCTTGAACTCTGTGCTGTGATACCAAGTTTGTCATACCCCGAGCCTACACCCTGAGCGGGATTAGCACTCGAGAACCATTGCTGGCCCCAAGCGAACCCTTGTCCTGGCTTACTACTCAGCGGAAGACTTTACTCAACAATATAAACTCATGAAAATACTTAGAATGTCTTAAAGGAAACATTCACTAGCCAATACGGCAACTCGAGTCGTATAAAAAAACAAAACAACTGAAATGAAATAAGACTAATGAACTAATAATGTCTAGCTGTCTATGAAGCCTCTAATACTATGAGGGATGTCGGGATAGGACCCCCGATCATCCTAACAACTGAAACAAACAAAGAAATAAAAGGGATCCTCCGGAAAGCACGGAGGCTCACCGAAAGACTCTGAGTGCTCGACTGGATCAACGAGGCGCTGGATGTTGATTCTGGTTACATGTATCTACATCATAAAATGATGCAGGCCAAATGGCATCAGTACATTGAATGTACGAGCATGCGAGGGGAAAACTAAACATGACATAAACTTGAACTGAATTCTGAAAGAAACACTTACCTCAGCTCTACTCAACTCATGGATGCTAAACTCAATGCAGAAATAAACAACAATAAAGATGCAGTTTATATAAAGCATTTAAATAGTAGGTAGCAACTCAATGTATTGAAAAAAGTACAATAACAACTCAATTTATATATATTAAAGTAATATAATTCTGTGAAAGTTTCTCTAACCGACAACTATCACTATGAGCTATGTGATGATACAACGTCTTGCCCACGCTGCCAGAACTGTACTATAACTTGTCGGGATATAGAACGCATCAACTAAGTGGATCCACTAGTCTAAGCTAAAAGTATTAAGGAATCATCTAAAAAGTATGACCCTTTATACCCACGATGACTACATGGTTTATAGAGACTTGAGCTATTATGAACTCGTCCCCATATCGGTGCTCAATACTACTCCGAAATACACTCAGCTCATATGTTTAAAAACATAACTCTTTCTCTGTGATTTGAGGTTATTGCTCAAAAATCTTATCTCTTAAAAGAGATGGAACTCAAAACTACTCATGAAAAGTCTTTAGGAAATCGGTGTTTCCTCTCATCTTAAATTTGAAAACATTTACTCTTTGGGAATACATAGTCCCCTTATAACATTTTAAAGAAAATGAACTCGACTCTACTTTTTCTCAATCTCAACGCTTAAGTCTTAAAACAAGTTCAAAAGATTTGTAAAAGACCTCTTAAAATGACTCGAAGAACCCTCAAGACTTGACTCTTAACTCTACCTTCAATTTGATTTATGAATTCAAGCTTGTGATTTGTCATAAGAAAGATATCATGATGATTAGGAGTATTTTTAGATAGTTAAACACGAGAAACGATCAAGAAATCACTATCTAGAAGCAAGTTCGCGACGCGAAGATGCATTTTAATATTTGGTCACAAAATAAATTTTGAGGCAGAGGGGTCCGCTACCTCTCCGCAACTATGTGAGAAAAGTTCCACTTCTGAGGAACATACGCGAACCGGGTACCTAGTTTCTGCCTGACTTTTTCCTTCTTTGTTTTCTAACCCCAATTCGCCTAAATTCGATTCTTTTTCTCAATTACTCTTTAGATTCAGATACCCAGTACATGTACACAAGAATATACTCATAAATGACTCTAAAATTGATGCGATTTCATCAAGAACTCAACAATCCCATCAAATCTCAAGAACGAAAACCAATTTCAAGAACACAATTCAAGATCGTCAAACTTTCAACTTTCTAGAATGAATTTCGCTGAAATAAACATGATTGGTGCATGGGTGAATGAACCCAACGCTATGAAAGTCTCACATACCTCTTTAGGGATCAGCCCTTGGTGAAATCCACAACGAAATCTTATGATCTTCACGAAATGTTAACCCTTTTTCTCCTCTTTCTCTTCTCTCAAAGCCCTAGCGTGATTTTGGAATGCGTAAACTAAACTATCTGAGTTTAGACCCCAAATAAAATCCTAAAAATGAAATAAATTAATTCGGTAATGAAACCTTCTAAAATCCGGTTGACTTTCCTTATCTAGACAGCCCGACTTCAAACGGGTATATCTTGCTCATACAAACTCGAAAATTTGCAAAATCGATGGTGTTGGAAAGATAATTCAAATACCTTTTATTTGGTATCTTGTAGCCCATTTAAATCATCCTGTACTAGGAGTTATGGTCGTTTGAAGTTGACCCAAAACTCATACTTAACATACTTGCCAAATTTCAGATTTTCATTCTTTCCAAAAAATGTTTCTTTCAAATTTTAGCTTTTTCAAATAGCTGGGTGTTACAGTTATAAATTAGGATGCAACCACTATTTGAAAGAAGCTAATCTTATACGACATTTTGATTTGGATTGGTGTTATGATTATTGTCTTTTCTAATGTTATGCTTTGATAATTGAATTTATTTATTCCATTGGGTGTAACTTAGCATCGAGAAAACTTTGAAGTTGAGACATAAATAGGGTATTCTCTAGTAGAAACTCTAGTTCCAAGCAACATTCCCCACAAATTTGTCTTAAATAGCATAGTTAGTGGATCCACACAGGTTTTATGATATGCTACGGAGTTCTGCATTGACAAGGGGTAGATGTTCCACTAAGTTTCTCCACTTTTAGCTTGTGGTGTGTCCTCGCATTCAGAGGACTTCATTTATAATTTAACATATTTTATTCACTTCAATTGTGTTAGCTATTAGGCAGCCTAGGACCTTGTCCCCGTAGACTTATCTAGCTCAATTGTTTTAGAGGCTCCATCAAACACAATTAAGATTCATAAATTTTAGAAGTCTTAGCTTATTTCGCACTTTAAATGTTTTAGGGTTCTTTACTTATAAAAGATTACTTCATTATTCCGTATCTTAGTCCATTACTATAAATTATAGCTTCCACATTACTCAATGTTCAATGGTGTCCAAGGGTTCCTTTGGGCCAGAAATGGTTTCGTGTGCTGTCTATGTCCAGGGTTTCTGTTGCTTCTTCTTATAATGATTTATTCTTTTTCCTCTTTCTCTTACGCTCCCTACTGCCATTATTATTGGCTCTAAGCTAATGGCTAGGCTTACCTACTAGTGGGGTTTAGTAGGTGCCAACATGACAATTGATTTTCGGATCATGATATTTCATATATAGAATGTCAAAGACATAGAAACTGGAGTTTTCACCGAAGAAGTAAATTCCCTACCCTTCATAATAATGCTTTTTGTAGGCCTAGTTAACTAAAATCAAACTAGTGATACCTAACTGTATAGATAAAGATAGATGAGAGGTAGTGCTGAATCCTAATAGGGGTAGTAGATTTGACAATAAATATTTTTAGCTCAATAAAAATTTTGTTGACCAAACAAAATCTACATGATTAACCTTATATAGAAATCTAACTATTAAATTTAAAATTTAAAATTATTCATTAAAATAGTTTATTACCGATTATTTAGGATATATTCAAATCCAATTAATCTAATAAATTTGAGCAATAAAATTAATTTATTATCATTTTTAACTGTCACGACCCAGACCGTCCTGATTGATACCCACACTAACCCTCCGGTGGGAGAACCACTACTACAACCCCAACCAAGCAACTCAACAAAAACAAAGGCATTTAAGTACACGAAAGCAGGAAAATACTAAGGAAAGAAATAGAGTTCCCATAAACTCTAACAAAAGTCTAACAATAACAAACTAACAATGCAGAAGTAATGCCTAGAATCTGAAAGTCAATGTACCAAAACATCTAACAATGAACCAAGTCTAAACAAAAAGGGATACAACCCCAACTAATGTACTAATAACTAATAGAACTGTCTAAGTCCGAAATGTGGACATAGAAGAAAGGAGAACTCATGGCATCTCGGAAGAATTGGCTCACCCTTGAATTCGAACGACGATCATTGATCTCCTAAGCGAGGTCTGTCAGTAGCCGTTTGAAGATGCCCTGTACTCAACAAAAATAAGAGCAAGTGCAGTATCAGTACACAACCACAGTGTACTGGTAGGATCACGCTGCTATCCCACTAAGTGCAACATACATTAGTCAATACAACAATATAATCACATGCATATATCGAACATATACAATATTATCAACATTTACTAACAAGGAACAACTTCATATTTCCCAAGATACACAATTTTATCAAATCATTGGTCCTCTCATGGAACCCAAACCCAAACAGTTAGCATACCGGAACGTGATACCTAATCCAATAATTATGCCGGAACGTGGCAACCGATCCCATAGTTATGCCGGAACGTGGCAACCGATATCAATTCAACACACCACAATCACAATCACAAGTATATCCTCAAGATCATACAATTAAGTCATGATTTCATGGCAATCATTATTGATCTATCTCATTTACATCAAGTGTGATCAATAATGTA
>NW_006238970.1:398225-430796 GCF_000226075.1 Solanum tuberosum | reverse complement strand
TTTTTAAGAGTTTCATGAATTTACTATCGCTCCCGATATTGACCCTATGTTGTTTTTACTTGAGTTTTGAAAGTTGGTTTTAAAAATTGAGTTTTAAAGTTGAGTATTTGGTAATATTTGAGTTTTAAAGGCTTATATTGTTAAAAAGTAGTTTTCAATTATCTTTTGGAGTTTTGAGTGTCAAAATGGAATTTCGTCAATTTCCTCAATCCCGAAATGTGGAATCTTACCAATGAGAGTGTTCGATTTCAAATTCAGATTCTCTTTGAGGATTTGAGATCCTAATTTTGAAGTTGTAGAAAGTTTAGCCTTTGGGTTGACTTTGGTCAATATTCGGCATTCGGATGTTCGGATCAGAATTCCAAGAGTTATGTTGAATTTGAGGGATGATTTTATACCATGATGACATCTTGGTTGATTTTTGAGAGGTCCCGAGCTTCTTTTAGCCTTTTTAGGTATTGTGTTAGTTTCTTGTAGTTCTCATGGGTGTTGGGGGAAGGACACCTCAGATTCGTGTTTCTACTATTCCATTTTGTGTACGGGATTCCAAATGAATCATAAGGGTCCTTCTGTTATTTTTGAGTGTTGGCTAATTTATCTAGTGTCATGTGCTTCACGTTAGCTATGGGCTTCTCGCTTCAGCGAGCTTCACTTTCGCAAAGTATGGGTCACGTTCGTGAGATGTCAAACCCACTGAACTTTGTGATCGTGAAATGTTGTGTCTCAATTGCAACCTTCGCTTAAACGATCACGAGGGCCAGATTTTATCAGGGGTTCGCAGGACATTTTTGGAATATCAATGAGGGGTTTTGACTTGCCATTTTAATGGTCAAAGCACCATTTTCCATTTTTGAGCTTGGTAAACCCAGGCGATTTGTGAAAAGATTTCTTGTGCTAAATAATTTTGGTAAGCTTTTATGATCCTAAAACATCATTTCTCTTTGATTATATATGGATTTTAACATCAAAATTTGGGATTTTGATTTGCAAATTGCAAGATTTTTCAAGAACTTGAGTTCTAAACTAAAGTGGCTATTGTGAACTAATTTTAAGTCGTTTTTTCAAAATTATTTTCACCAATAGGTTTGAAATACCTTGGGTAATGATTTCACGTAAAGACATTCAAATTAAAACTTCATTTTCATAATTGGGTTTTGTTGATTGACCCATTTTTCAAAGTATTGTGTTGAGAATTTCTATTTCTGAAAATTTATTGTGAATACTTAATTGAAATAGATTGTTTGGTCTTAGATATTTGTTGGAAGGGGAAGAATCAAGTGTCGGGTTAGTAGTTGGTCGAATTAAGGCAAGTGATTGATTAGCGTTTCAAAGACACTTAATCGAGTTATAAGCGTCAATGATCGTTAATCAGTAGAATAACCCTACTAAATAAGTTGGGGTCGAATCCCACAGGGAGTGGTACGTATTTAAGATTCAAGAGTAAAGTGCGAATATGTTCAAATCAGCCAAAGGAACAAACAATATCGAATAAAAACATAATTCAAATTAGGAGGTGACACGAATGTCAATTAACAGGGAGATCCAACACTGCATCGCGGAACCACTCAGTGATCCACCGATTACTCCTTTCTCTCGCCAACTTGATTTTCTCCTTCGAGGCTTGGCACACTCAAAATTTAGGCGGTCAAATGGCCACTAGGCGACTCGTCAAATGGACTTGGCGATCACCAGGCTCTCTTTTCTTCCTTCTTTTAGCTCGCTTCGTTCCATTTTGCAAATTATTATCCATGCTTTGTTCCTCAATCAAAATACCTGGAAATCAAGGATTTTACATCAGTTTTTCGCACTAAATCTATACAAATAAAGCCTTAAATGAGTCCAAATATCGGACTCATCAGTGATCTTGTAAACCTTGTATTCTAGTAGAATTGGTGTATTCCCTTCGTTGTGTTTGTATTGGGAGTAATGAGAATGGGGTGAAGGGTTAAATGTCTATTGATAAATATTAATGAATAAAAAGGGGTTCAAATGAAAAGTCTCTGTGATGATGAAAATGTTTGTGAATTTTCTTGTTGTGACCTTTATTGATTAATTGGTTAAATGCTTGATAGAATGAATATCAACTTGAATTGCTTGAATTATTGTCACTGTGAACTAGTTTATGTGCATTGATTGTTGTACACCATCATGAGACTTGTGATATAAAGTTGATGGGAAATAGTTCCTACTAGTTATATAAAGCCGATGGAAAATGTTTTCGGCTAGTGAAATGATATAAAATTGATGGAAAATGGTTCCATCTAGTGAAGTTATATAAAGCCGATTAGAAATTATTTCGTTTAGTGAACTGATATAAATCTGATGGAAAATAGTTTCCGCTAGTGATTTGATATAAAGCTAATGGAAAATGGTTCTAACTCGTTATATTGTTTAGATGGGAAATGGTTCGAGCAAGAAACTGATTATTGTGAATTGATGCATTTTGATGCTTATGTTTAACTTACTTGTTATGTCTGATTGATCTACTTGACATTGAGACTGACTTACTTGATGCGTGCTCAATTATGATTATTTTACTATGATTATTGAGCCTTATGAGCTATATATTGTAGAATTGTTAGGTTGTCTGATTTCTGTTCAGGTTGTAGTTTGAGGAGGTTCGGTTGGGATGAAAGGAGTATTCATTTTTAGCTAGGTTACTTCAGTTATTAGATTGCTTATTGGGTACCATGCTATTGGTACTCACTCGTTGCTTCTACATTTGTGTAGGTTTTGATCCCGTTACAGCGTGATTTCTCTTTTTCTCCCATCTTCAAGGCTTGTCAATGGACTGTTGAGAGGTAGATGGTTTTCATCTCAGTGGGTCCTCTAGTTCTTCGTTTTATGCTTTATTCTATTTGAGAAACAAAGATTTGAGACTTGTACTTATTTATGAATTCCACTCTTTATATACTAGTGGCTTGTACACGTGACAACCATGTTTTGGAGTGTTAATAGAATGAACAACTTTTTTTTCTTTTATCTTGTTTTTTCTTGATTTTCCACATTACTTTCATTTTTGTTGGGTTAAGGCTTACTTGTCTTGGTGAGAATAGACAAGGGTCATCACATCCATTTCTGGGTCATAACAAATGGTATCAGAGCGTAGCTTCATAGATCTCATGACAAAGAGTCTTGAGGATCGGTATAGAGACATCTATACTTATCTTCGAAAGGCTACGAAGAATGACAGGAAACTTCATTTTGTTAATTATTTCTTATCGTGCGTGGTTACCCTCGCTAGTGCAGAGTTTCCACATGTTATTTTGGTAGATGCCGAGGACAAGATTTTATCTTCTAGTGGTAAAGAGGAGGCGGTCCCCGAGATAGTTGTTGAGGCCCTATTTAGGGGAAAAGGGCCAAGCTCAAGTAAGAGGCCTTTCTTGTAGAGTATCATCGGTTAGAGGTCATGCTTGTTAAGAGGCACCAACTAGAGGCAGAGCTGTAGAGATTCCTCTTGAGCCACAAGTTGAGGTTTCTGAGGACCACATTCTTCCCGAGTTTGGAGCTCCTTTGTTTTAAGAGACTTTGTTAAGGATGCTAGGTGTGTGATGTGTCGTGAAATATTGTCACATTTGATGCTCAAAATTAAGGATTAATGCTAGAAATCGAGTGTATTTCTGTGGATATGATGTATTTGGTAATGTTTGAAGAGGTAAAATACTTGGATGCGGGAGATAGAAAGAAGGAAAAGAAAATGATTATGGCAAATGCACCACGGAGCCCCAGGCAGGCCGTGGTCATGATGATGAGCCGTCGAGAAGCTCGTGGGGTTGAAGCAGTGTCAACACGGTAAGATGAATTTAATCAAGTAAAGACCACGGAAGCTATGACAGACCGTAGTCTCTTTCACGAATTGTGATGCAGCTCGTGAAAAAGTTGCAGTAGACATGTTTTGAGGAGCTACATTTTGGTTGGGTAAGTAAGGACCATAGAGGCTCAGACTGTCACGACCCGGACCATCGTGATTGGCGCTCACACTAACCCTCCGGTGGGAGAATTATTTATACTAATTAGCTAACCAACATAAGCAACATACTAAAACATTTAAAGTTACGGAAGAATTTTAAATAACTAAATACTGAAGTTCCCATAAACTTCCAAAAGATCTAACAACGAATTTCGGAATTAAATGTCTAGAACCTGAAAGTCAATTTACCAAAACTATAACAAGATCCATAGGTCTAAACAAGAAGGTTTACAACCCCAAATTGATGAACTAATAAATAACTAGAAAGTCCAAGTCCGAATTGTGGACATAGAAAGAAAGAGAACTCATGGCAACCTGGAAGAGCTGGCTCACCCTTGAATACGACCGACGATCAGTGACCTTCTAAACGAGGTTTGTCAATAACCGCTTGAAGATGCCCTGTACTCAACAAAGAAAAAGCAAGTGCAGTATCAGTACACAAACACAGTGTACTGGTAGGATCACACAACTATCCCATTAAGTGCAAAATACATAAGTAATCACAACATAACAATAACATGCATACACCGAACATATACAATATCATCATCATTTATGAACAATGTACAATTTCACAAATCTCAAGATAAACAATTATGTCAAGTCATTGTTCCTCTTATGGAACCCAAACCCAAACTGTTGGGATATCAAAACGTGGTACACGATTAAAGGTTTAGGCCTAAACATGGCAACCGATCCAAGGTTTATGCCGGAACGTGGGAACCAATCCAAGTTAGTGTGTCGGAACATAACACCTGATCCATTCAACAAGCCACAATCACAATCACAAGTACATTCTCATAATCATACAGTCAAGTCATGATTCATGACATTCATCATTCATTTATCTCATTTACAACTAGTGTGATCAATAATGCAACATTTGCATACATACACGTATTATTATGAAGCAAGAACGAACATATATCACACAATCATGAAATCACAATCATCACCTACCTCGAAACAAACTTGAATCCCATAAGAAACTTGATCCTTCCCTTTCCGGATTAGTTCCGCTTGTCCTTGGTCTACAATCAATCATAATAACACAGAAATCAATAAACAATAACTAATTACTCGGATTACCAACAATCCTTTCAACCCTAGATCAAACACATGATCCTTATACCAATATTAGGGGCTTTTTCCTTCGTAAATTCCTGATCAAAACCCTCCCCCATCGATAATTACCCTTTAGATTACGTTCTATGAATGATGAAAAACTTTCAAGAAAACCCCTGGGTTCGTTCCTTAGCTCCCAAGTTTAAAAATTGCAGAATAAACACGTTTTGGGGTTTATTTCCGACTTAAATCGTGACTGTCCCGCTATGACGGCCTAGCCCTAGCGGGAATAATTCTGCCACAGTGGCTTGCACGAAACCAGTGAGTCGATTTAAGAATTCCAAACCCCCATTTCACAACACACGTTCAACCAACGACACTTAGAAACTACCCGTTCACGCTAAGATCAATTTCGAGAGTTCTACTCGTCTGAATTCAATTCCGTAAAGTCGTACGGGTTCCTTAACGTCTTAGCTATCTACTCATGTGATCAAATTCATAATTAGATCACCAATTGTTACCATATTTCCCTAGACTTTAATGACTCTGATTTTTATCCAAATCTGGACTAGGTTGGGAAATTCCAAGTTACTACGAAAAAGTTTAGGACCAAAAAATTTTCCCAGTTGGCTTTTCTATAACAACGAAAAACGAATTATTCTTAAGTTATTGCATGAGTTTTATTTCTTATGTTTAAGTCTTCCGCTGAGTAAGTAAGCCAGGCCAAGGGTTCACTTGGGGCCAGCAATGGTTCTCGAGTGCCAGTCCCGCTCGGGATGTAGGCTCGAGGCCTGACAATAATTCCTGTCACCATGATATCTTTTCAACATGGATATATGAAATACCGAATGAACTCCCGATAGGTTAGGAGGTAAAGCCAATCTATACGCTACCGGTCCTACACATTCAAGAACCTCAAAGGGACCAATGTATCGCAGACTTAGCTTACTTTTCTTGTCAAATCTCATCACCCCTTTCATGGGTGATACCTTAAGAAGAACATTTTCACCGGTTTGAAACGCCATGTCTCTTACCTTATAATCTGCATACTTCTTATGTCTACTCTGGGCTACTAGAAGCTTTCTTTGAATACTCTTCACCTTATCTTGAGCATCCTTCACTAAATCGACCCCCAATGGTTTCACATCTCCAGTCTCAAACCATCCTATGGGTGATCTACATCCCCTCCCATAGAGTACCTCAAATGGTGTCATATCTATGCTGGAGTGATAACTATTATTATAGGAGAATTCACACAAGGGTAGGAACTTATCCCAATGTCCTCCAAAATCAATCACACATGCCCTCAACATGTCTTCTAACACTTGAATAGTCCTCTCTAACTGCCCGTCTATCTGTGGATGGAAGGTTGTACTAAAAGTGAGTTGTGTGCCCAATTCATCATGTAATTTCCTCCAAAACTTGGATGTGAATTGGGTTCCACGGTCTGAGATGATAGAGAGAGGAACCCCATGCAACTTCAATATCTCTTTCACATACACCTTAGCCAATTGTTCAGCATTATAGTCTATGCTCACCGGAATAAAATGGGCTGACTTAGTCAATCTATCAACCACTACCCAAATAGAATCAAGCTTCCCCAAAGTCTTTGTAAGACCAACCACGAAATCCATGGCTATTCTTTCCCACTTCCATTCTGGAATTGGCATTCTTTGAAGCAAACCTGCAGGCCTTTGGTGCTCATATTTCACTTGTTGGCAATTTTGATACTTAGCCATAAACTCTGCTATATCCTTCTTCATGCCCGGCCACCAATAAATTCGCTTCAAATCTCGATACATCTTGGTCACACCCGGATGAATGGAATATCGGGAACCAATAGATTCTGTCAACAATTTTCTGAATCAAGTCTTCAACTCGAGGAACACAAATTCTTCCTTTAAAACTGAGCACACCTTCCGCATCAAGAGTGATATGTTGCTCCTTACCATTCGCAGTCTTCTTTTTAAGTTCATTCAAATTCTCATCCTCAAATTGCTTGTCCTTGATCTCTTCAATGAACGTGGCCCTTACTTCAATGCTGGCTAACACCCCACCTTTTCTCTGAGATACCCAATTGCATGAATTTAGACTCCAAGGTATGAATTTCCTTGGCCAATGGTCGCTTGGTTACACTCAAGCAAGCTAAATTGCCCATACTTACCGCTTTCCAACTCAAAGCGTCTGCTACTACATTAGCCTTGCCCGGATGGTTTTGAATGGTAACATCATAATCTTTTAGTAACTCCATCCACCTTCACTGTCTCAAATTCAGATCCTTTTGAGTAAACACGTGCTACAAGCTACGATGATCAGTAAATACTACACACTTAACACCATAGAGATAATGCCGCCAGATCTTAAGAGAAAACACTACCGCTGGCAACTCCAAATCATGTGTTGGATAATTCCTCTCATGCACCTTTAGTTGACGTGATGCATAAGTTATAACATTCTTATCCTGCATCAACATAGCACCCAAACAAGAATGTGAAGCATCACAATAAACAATCAAATCATTACCTTTAACCGGTAATCCTAAAATGGGTATGGTGGTCAAAAGAGTCTTGAACTTTTGAAAGATATCCTCACATTTTTCACTACATTCAAATTGTATCTCCTTTTTGGTCAAATTTTTAAAGGGAGTGGCAATAGAAGCAAAGTTCTTCACAAATAGACGATAGTAGCTAGCGAGCCCCACAAAACTTCTAACTTTCGTCACAAAGCTAGGCCGAACCTAATTCTTAACCCCTCAATCTTTTGGGGATCTACCATTACCCCTTCTTTTGAAACTATATGCCCCAAAAATGCAATCGAAGTCAACCAAAATTCACACTTAGAAAATTTAGCATACAACCTTGTTTCCCAAGAACACCCAGAAAAATATGAAGATGATCGACATGCTCTTCCTCACTTTTCGAATAGACCAAAATATAATCAATAAAGAATATGATGAATGAATCATGAAATGACTTGAAACCCCATTCATTAAACTCATAAAAGCGGAAGGCGCATTAGTCAAACCAAAAGACATAACTAGAAACTCATAGTGCCCATAACGGGTTCTGAACTCCGTCTTGGGCACATCCTCAGGCCTAATTTTTAACTAATGGTAGCCAGACCTTCGATCAATCTTAGAGAAAGCTGATGCACCTTGCAATTGGTCCAAAAGATCATCTATTCGAGGTAAAGGGTACTTGCTTCGAATAGTGACCCTATTCAATTGCCGGTAATCTATACACATTCTCATACTACCATCATTTTTCTTAACAAACAAAACTGGAGCACTCCATGGGGAAGCACTAGGACGAATAAATCCTGCTTGTACACCCCTTCCAACTATAACTTTTCCATTCTTAGAATTTCTAGAGTTACAGACTTAGTGTTACAATTAAGCACCACATAATAGAGGGACAACCAAGTCATGCCTAAGGTTATATCAAAGTCAGTCATCTCAAAAATCACCAAATCAGCCCAAGTCTGAAAACCATAAACAAAATAGGACAAGCACGATAGACATGGGTGACTTTGACAGACTTTCCAACTGGGGTAGAAACATGGATGGGGGCATCAAGTATATCACAAATCATAGCAAATGTTGCGGCAAAACGCACGGACACATAAGAATAAGTAGACCCGGATAAAATAACACATTAGCCATCCAGTCACATACAAGAATAGTACCTGTGATGACTGCGTCAGACGCCTCTACCTCATTCTTTCTCGAAAAAACGTAACACTGAGCCCTATCATCATGACGGGCGACTTCACTGCTTGGATGCACTGTACATCTACCTGCATAACCATTTCCCCTAACTCTGCGGCCTCACTGATTTCCTCCTCGCCCACCTTGTGGACGCTCTCGACCATTATTACCATTCCCCGCCGGTACCACTGTTCTAATCTGCGACTGCGTGGAATCTATCATACATGGGTGGGGACAATCTCTCCTCATATGCCTAGGTTCTCCATAATTATAGAAAGTACGATTGAAGAATGGCCTGCTACCCATCGAAGGCGCGACTCCCCTGGCTATCCCAAATCACATGATAAGGTGGAGTTCCCCATTAATTACTTGTAGAGGTAGGCATAGCGGACTGAATTGGCCTAGCTGCAAGTGTTGGCATCCCGGAACCTCGGGAATAAGATCCCTGAAAGTTGCCTGAATTTTTGGCTTTCTTGGCCAATGCTTTGGCCTGACCGTCTCGCCTCACCCCCTCCACTTTCTCAACAAAGTCTGTCACCTCATTAAAGCTCCTCCTTGCAGAGGTTATATGAAAAGATAATACATGCAACTCAGAATTTATTCCCTTCATAAGTAAACAGATCCTCTCTTCCTCAGTAATCACCAACTGCATATCATATCTAGATAAGGCATGAAACTTGGCCTCATAAGCAGCCACACACATCCCACCTTGCTCCAAAGCCATAAACTCATCCTTCTTACGATCTCTCAAAGTCTTAGGCACATATTTCTCCAAAAACAGAGCATGAAACTGTGTCCAAGTGAGTGGGAGTAGAACTGAAGATCTGCATTCCATAAAAGCTCTCCACCACTACTTAGCCTCAACATCACGAACTCAACCTCATGCAGATGGCCAGTCCCCAACTTATGAAGTCTCTCATAGCAATCTAGGATGAACTCATATGCATCCTCACTCTTATAGCATGGAACACAGGCAGTTTCAACTTCAAAAACTTGGTCAACATCTCATGTTCATTACCAGTCATAATAGGACCCAATAAAGGACGGAAGAAAGCATCATTACCTACATTCCCTCCTACCTTGGGGACAGTGATAGCAATATGAGGATTGGCGGGAGCTTGAGTTGCTTGAACGGAGGGAAGCGCTGTAGGACCAACCAAACCTTTCAAGAATGACATGATGTGCTGAGCTAACACTGGGTCTATGGGTGGAAAACATGTTGTCTCAGCTTGCACCTCTTCCTCTTGTCCAACCTCCTCAACATTTTCAACCTCAATATTCTGCTCTATCTCTTTAGGATGCACGAGTGGGGCCTTATTTCTGTGAGCATTTTCGATCGGTACTCCATCCCTAGTAGGTTCCACTCTTCCTCGACCTCTACCCCTAGCTCTTCCTCTACCCCTGCCTCGATCGTGACCTCTCACTACAGATTCCTCAACTGGAGCATTGACGAGAGCTACGGGCCTGCCGCCGATGAACCTAGTGTTAACCATCTGCGGACAGAAGAGTAAAGGAGGTTAGATACCACTTTGAATCGACAAATACCAATTGGAATCAAGTTATAGCAGGAAGGAGACAAGAGAAATTAGAGAGATTTCCTAAAGTCCTATAGCCTCTCGGAGAAAAGTTCACACGTCTCCGTACCATTCCGCAAGACTCTACTAGACTCATTTTGGTACATCGAGATCAACGAACCTAGGCTCTGATACGAACTTATCACGACCCGGACCATCGTGATTGTCACCCACACTGGCACTCTGGTGGGAGAACCATTTATACTAATTAGCTAACCAACTGCAACATACCAAAGCATTTAAAGTTATGAAAGCAAGTTTAAATAACTAAATACTGAAGTTCTCATAAACTTCCAAAAGATCTAATAACGAATTTCAGAATTAAATGCTTAGAACCTGCAATCAATGTATCAAAACTCTAACAAGATCCATAAGTCTAAACAAGAAGGGTTACAACCCTAAACTAATGAAATAATAACTAACTAGAAAGTCCAAGTCTGAAATGTGGACATAGACAGAAAGAGAACGCATGGCAGCCTGGAAGAACTGGCTCACCCTTGAATTCGATCGACGATCACTGATCTTCTAAACGAGGTATGGCAATAGCCACTTGAAGATGCCATGTACTCAACAAAGAAAGAAAAAGTGCAGTATCAGTATACAACCATAGTGTACTGGTAGGATCACACGACTATCCTAATAAGTGCAACATATATAAGTCATCACAACATAACAATAACATGCATACACCGAACATATACAGTATCATCATCATTTACGAACAACATACAATTCACAATTCTCAAGATACACAATTATGTCAAGTCATTGGTCCTCTCATGGAACCCAAACCCAAACTGTTAGCATACCGGAACGTGGTACCCGATCCAAGGTTTATGTCAGAGCATGGCAACCGATCCTATAATTATGTCGCAACATGGAATTTGATCCAAGGTTTATGCCGAAACATGGCAACCGATCCCATAATTATGGCTGAACGTGGCAATTGATCCAAGTTAGTGTGTCGGAACGCAACACCCAATCCATTCAACAAGCCACAATTACAATCACAAATACATTTTCATATTCATACAATCATGTCATGATTCATGGAATTCATCATTTACTTATCTAATTTACAACTAGTGTGATCAATAATGCAACATTCGCATACATACACGTATTATAATGAAGCAAGAACCAACATATATTACACAATCATGAAATCACAACCATCACCTACCTCGAAACAAGCTTGAATCCACTAAGAAACGTGATCCTTCCCTTTCTGGATTTGTTCTGTTTGTCCTTGGTCTACGATCAATCATAATAACACGGAAATCAATAAATAATAACTAACTACCCGGATTACCAACAATCCTATAAACCCTACATCAAACCCATGATCCTTATACCCAGATTATAGCTTTTTCCACCATAATTTTGAGATCAAAACTCTCCCCATCGATAATTGCCTATTAGATTACGTTCTACGAATCAAAAAATTGATTCTGAGATTTAAAATCTTACCTTTAGCCTCAAGAATGATGAAAAACTATCAAGAAAACCCCTGGGTTCGTTCCTTAGCTCTCAAGTTTGTAAATTGCAGAATAAAGACGTTTTGGGTTTTATTTTAGACTTAAATCGCGATTGTCCAGCTAAGGCGGCCCCCAGCCCGCCACAACGGCCTCTCCCTGGCGGGAATAATTCCACCATAACAGCTTGCACGGAACCAGTGTGACGATTTATGAATTCAAAACCCCCATTTCAGAACACACCTTCAACCAATGACACTCTGAAACTACCTGTTCACGCTAAGATCAATTTATGGAGTTCTGCTGGCTCAATTAGATTCCGTAAAGTCGTACGGGTTCCTTAACGTCATAGCTATCTACTCATGTGATCAAATTCATAATTAGATCAAGCAATTGTTACTGGATTTTCCTAGAATTTAATGACTCCGATTTCGTCCAAATATGGACTAGGTTGGGAAATTGTAAGTTACTACGAAAAAGTTTTCCAACCCAAAGTTTTTTTCCCATTGGCTTTTCTATAACGACGGAACCCGGTCGTGGTCCTCACAACGGTTCGTGATTCTGATTGTGAAAGATTTCAGTGGACAAGCTTTGAGGAGTTACATTTTCTTATGTCTAAAGAAGGCCACGGAGACCCAGACGGGTCATGGTCCTCCTGACTGCCCGTGATGCTGATCGTGAAAGATACCAAGAAAAGTGGTCCCACACTGTCTAAGTTTGACACCACGGCAGGCTTCATAGACTGTGAAGCTTATGACGGACTGTCCTGCAGTCCGTGAAGCAGCCCGACAATTCAGTCCTACTTCGAGTAGGACTCTTTTTAGACGGACTATTTGAATTAATTAGGTTTATTTTTCGTTTTATCTCGTCATTAGATAAAGGATAGACTACTTTCCATATTATTTACTACTTTGGTTTCATCGATTAACATTCGATTGAGACTTGAAGTTTGACTCGGTATTTGAATATCATGTTTTCCTTGAAATTACAATCTGCGTAAGTGATTTCTTTTAATGTGTTCATCTTATATTTTCGTGTATTCACTTGAAATCATGAGTGGCTACACACCACAACTAGGTTGTGGAAACTATGACAGAAACCTAAATGTAGATTCACAGAACGAGTAGACTTTGATTGTTAACTGCAAAATATAATTCTTACTTTTGATCTTCATTCTTTCTAATGAGTGCAAACATTAGAACTCGAATGTATCTATCTAAATTAATACCCCCACAAATCCTCACCCACGTCCCCATTTCCTCAAACATGGGTGAGTCTCCTATCAAAAAAAAATAACAAATATATTATTCAAAACATTTACATGAAGCCAAATAATTAGACAAGGTGGTTTAAAAATTGTAAAATGACTTCTTTTGAAATGCAAATCATTGTTCAAAAAACAAAAGGTTCAAGTAAATAAAATGTGCAACATATAAGTAGATTATTAAATTATGGATATGAATAGTATATATTCTTAGGTAAAAATATTAATTTTGAAAGAAATTAATTTAAAATTCAAAATTTATTTATTTTAAATTTTTTCAATCATCCATCTTTATTATTAGGGGTAGAATATATATTATTATTCTATTTATATGTATCTAATAGAAGTTGAAATACAATTACTATAAAATAAAATAGAATTTATCATTGAATCAACAAAAATAATTAAAAAATTTAAAATAAAAATAAAAGTCTCAAACATACAAAAACAATATTTCTGATGTATATATATATTTTTTTTTAAAATTATTCAGACATTACAGCTGGGACCACTTGACTTCTTTTTATCATAAAAATAAATTATAGTGATATATAAAAAAAAAAATTATCTTTTTATCATAAAAATAAATTATAGTGATATATAAAGTTTTTTTTTTCTTTTGTTTATTGTATTTTGTTTGTTTGGTTATTTAAAGTGCATAAATAAAATGTAATTTAATAAAAACAAAATTACTTATATGTAAAATAAAGGAAATGCTCCACTATGTGTATTTAATTAATTTCAGTAATAAATATAAAATGTATTTAATTAATTATATATTAAATTATATTTTCATGTTTGTATTAAATATTAAATAATAATTAATAATTATAATTTAATAATTTTTTCCATTAATAATTTGACTCGAATTAAAATCAGTAAATAATATTTTTGAAATTTGTAGTTTTGAATTATACATGTATGAAACATTCAAATTTATTTTTTTACTTTTATAGTATTAAATGTTTTATGTGGAGAGTTGAAGTTTGATTTTTTTATAAGAAAAAAAAAACCTTTTTAATAGTTTAACATAAATATATTGTAACATAAAAATGTAGTTGATCATAACTATTAGAACAATATTATAACAAAAAAGTTATATACTAAATCATTGAGTTAATATGATCATATAAATAGTAATAATGTAATACTATAACTATTTAAACAATATATTAACAAGTAAATAAATTTCATAAATTACTTTTAATTTAATAACTATGACATTTAAAAATATCCGTGCAACGCGTGGGTACAAATACTAGTAAGATAATATGATCCTTGGCCATTGAGAGGTGTCACATCAATTTTTTATCATCTAGCTTTATATATATATATATAAGCTCTAGGAAATCATTAATACATTCCATCACTTCTAACTTCCAACAAAAGTTTCTCATTAATATTAGCAAAAAAACAAAAATTAAATGATAATTATTTCCTACTTTTGTAGGCTTATTAAAGGTAAAAATTTTGCTATATATTTTTAGTTGCATCATTGTGTTTGCCGTTCATATTTATTTTAGTCAATTTTTTGTAGTTTTTAACCTTTTTTCACCCCCATTATCAAAGTTATATGATATACTAACTTGATTTTGAATATTAATTTTGATACTTATATATTAATTAATATATTTATGATAATTATATAAACATACTTATATATTAATTAATATATTTATGATAATTATAGAAACTATTGAATTTTGCTCATTGAATTTGATCATGAACATTAATTTTATCTCAAACAAATGTATACAAATTTGTTGATGAATACGAATAAATATATAATGATGTAAAATAATAAAAATAGTAATGCAAAATAAATCTATACCTATTTATTAGACGAGTAATGACCAATGTATATCAATGAATATCAATCTCGATTTAAATAAATATATACAAATTTTGTTAAGTAAATATGGAAACATGAATATCAATTTCGATTTTAAAAAATGCATATAAATTTGTTGGATCAATACATACCAATGTATACCTACATAAAATTAGAAAGATACTAATGGAAACAAATGAATACAAATTTATTAATATATACGGTCAAATGTATCCAATACAAATGTAGATCTATCTATTAGATGAATACGGATCAATGAATACAAATGCAAATAAGTGTACACAAATTTATTAAGTAAATATAGACTGAATTTCTCACCATAACTTATAGCAATCTGTTGAAAAAAATAATTTGTAGACGGTGGATTAGTAGAAAGACCATCTAAAATAAGCTATAGTCATAATTAAATATCTTTTGCTAATTTTATGGAGGGATATACTTTTAAATAACCTTTTGATAATTCTAAGGAGAAATAATTGGAAGTTAGAAGAGAGATGATGATAAATATCTTTTACTAATTTAAATGATAAATAATTTAAAAGGAGAGATAGGTATGAATAGAAATTATCCCTCCTATTTTTGTGCAGAATACAATTACTACTATTAAATACTATTTTTTTAGATTTGCTAAATATTTTTGTATAGCTAGAATATGTCAATTCAATCTAAAGGTTGTATGTGCGTGTCAATTCCTCCTAATCTTGGTCAAGAATATCTTTTAATATGCCGTATTAGGTTATCTAAAAAATCTTTTGTCTTGGGAAAGTATCTGCACACTCTATTGTCTCTTTAACAAAGGCAACAATTCCTTCCGAAAATGATGGTATGAAATATCTTAGAACAATTTTGGTTTATCATATGATTTATTTTCTTTCATTTATGTCGAATTATAATTTTATGTCTTTACTAGTTGAAGTTCGCAATGGAAATAAAAATGAACCTAAATGTGTTTAAATCCAATGGCTACAAATAGTACTTTTCATAAAGTCATATTTTTTTTATCTTCACTACACATAGTCTTGATGATATGGGTATGATGTTTCTCAAGAATAATGATATGCAAATGTGGATTTTATCTAGATTATTTCAATCCTTAAAACTTTACATTTTTGAATTATAAAATTCGATAATATCTAAGTATAAAATTGAAATAATATATTTTATCTTAAGGACCTATAATGTGAGTGGAGGTACAACTATGATGTTAAGTTAATGGATTTGAATCATAAATTTCTTATTATTGAGTTTTAAATAGATTATTAATGTATATTAAATAAAACTTTTAACATAAATATAAATTCTAAATTAAATCTATTGAATTTTATGGAATTCATAGCTACCATTGTGGCTCCGCCACTGAGTATGATTATTTCCAAGTTATAACTTGTCCTCCAATTTTAGCTCTGCAATTTGCGCAATAAAACATATCCTATCATAAGCATATGTTATATACAAAGGATATAAAAATAGAAAACAAATTTTTCAGCCATTTTTTGCTGAAGAAACTCAAAAATTTCTTTTTTCAAAAATTTGAACTTTCCAAAGATTTGTTTTTCTTGTTCAAACTATAATGTTCATTCTATAGACAACATATTTTTGATGCTTCCTCATTATATTTTATAGAATCTTTAATTTCTAAAGCTGCACAGATTATCATAATTAAAATATAAACTTGCAACAACAAAGAATTTATATAAAATACAAAATAAAGAGAAATCATAAAGAGAACTACAAAAAAAAAGCAACATTATTCCTACATCTTAATCAATAATACACAATCTTTTGAGCTCTTGTCGACATCCATTCCCACAAGCTTATCACCCATTCCCACAAGTTGATCATCATTCCATAAGATTGATTTTATTCTTCAAGTAAAGCTAAAGAATGAATAAAATAAGTATTGACAACATAACAATTTAAAGACTAATGTAATCATTTCTCCAAAGTCTTACAGTGGTTCTATTTATAGGAATATAATATGAATAACAAATAATTTCATGAATATGACTATTAATTATTTTAGAGGTTATCATAATAAAAATTATGGGAGCAATGAAAATAATGACCATTAAGTTTTTCATTAAAGAATATGAAAGAACAATTAATTGATATATTTATTATTTTTTGATAAAAAAAAAAGAAAGTGTCACGACCCAGACCATCGTGATTGGCACCCACACTAACCCTCTTGTGGGAGAACCACTACTACAACTCAAATCAAGCAACTAAACCAAAAACTAAGGCATTTAATTATACAAAACAAGTTAAATACTAAGGAAAGAAATAGGGAGTTCCCATAAACTCCAACAAAAGTCTAGCAATGAACTGAACAAAGCGGAAGAAATAACCTAGAACCTGAAAGTCAATGTACCAAAACATCTAACAATGAATCAAGTCTAAACAAGAAGGGATACAACCCCAACTAATGTACTAATAACTAATAGAACTGTCTAAGTCCGAAATGTGGACTTAGACGAAAGGAGAACTCATGGCAGCCCCAAAGAATTGACTCACCCTTGAATTCGATTGACGATCACTAATCTTCTAAGCGAGGTATGTCAATAGCCGCCGGAAAATGCCTTGTACTCAACAAAATTAAGAGCAAGTGCAGTATCAATACGCAACCAAAGTGTACTAGTAGGATCATGCGGCTATCCCACTAAGTGTAACATAAGAAAGTCAATACAACATTATAAACATGCAAAATATCGAACATAAACAATATCGATTATCAGATGCTCAATAATATACACAATTATGACAAGTCATTGGTCGTCTCATGGAACCCAAACCCAAATAGTTATCATACCGGAAAGTGGTACCCGATCCAATGTGTATGCCGAAACGTGGCAACCGATCCCATAATTATGCCGGAACGTGGCAACCAATCCTAATTAGTTATGTCGGAACGTGGTAAACGATCCCATTCAACACACCATAATCACAATCGCAGGTATCTTCTCAAGTTCATACAAATAAGTCATGATTCATGGCATTCATCATTCATCCATCTCATTTACAACAAGTGTGATCAACAATGCAACATTCGCATACATGCAAGTATCATAATGAGGCAAAAACAAACATACATCACACAATCATAGAATAACAACCATCACCTACCTCGAAACAAGCTTGAAACCCTAAGAAACTTCATCCTTACCTTTCTGAATTGGTTCCGCTTGTTCTTTGTCTACAAACAATCAATACAATACGGGAATCACTAATTACTCGAATTGCTAACAATTCTATGAACCCTAGATCATACCCATGATCCCAAGCATTCAAATTAGGGTTGTTTTCACCATAAATTCAAGACCAAAACCCTCCCTCATTGATAATGACCCATTAGGTTACGTTCTACAGATCGAAAAATGGATTCTGGGAGTTCAAATCTTACCTTTAGCCTCAAGAAGGGTAAAAAATGATCAAGAACTCATATGGGGTCGTCTCTTAGCTCTCAAAGTAAAAAAGTGCGGAATAAATTATTTTTGGGGTTTATTACGACCTTAAGTCGCGTCGAACGGCATAGCGTCCCCTACCCAGCGGCCCCACCCTTACGGCAAAAATTCCACCCCAGTGGCTTGCACGGAACCAGTGAGTTATTTTAGTAATTCCAAGACTCCTATTTCACAACACACATCTAAACAACGACGTTCAAAAAATACCCTTCACACTAAGATCGATCCCGGGAGTTCTACTCGCCTGAATTCAATTTGGTAATGTTGTACGGATTCCTTAATGAGTTATCTAACTACTCATGTAATCAAAATCATAATTAACTCACCCGATTGTTATCATATTTACCTACACCTTAAAGACTCCGATTTCGTCCAAATCTTGACTAAGTTGGAAAAAATCCAAATACTACGAAAAAGTTTTCCGGTACCAAATTTTCCTCCATTGGCATTTCTATAATGACGGGAACATGTCGTTACAATAGATATCAATTTGCCCATCACTCGTCCCCGAGTGACAAAACTTAGGATAAAATAGGCTAAGGAAAGAATGAAGTAGTACCTAAATCGACGAACAATTGGGGATACTTGTCTCGCATGCCCCTCTCGGTCTCCCAAGTAGCTTCCTCAACTAGAAGATGCTTCCATTGAACTTTCACGGACTTATTCGCATTGGCAACTAGACGATGCTTCCATTGAACTTTCACGGACTTATTCGCATTGTTCCTCAACATAAGCACATCACGATCAAGAATTGCAATAAGTTCCTTCTCATATTGGAGGTCTTTGTCTAACATGATTGAGTCTCATTTAATGATTTAATCCCCGTCACCATGATATTTCATCAACATGGACACATGAAACACCGGATGAACTCTCGATAGATTAGGAGGTAAAGTCAATCTATACGTTATCGGTCCCACACATTGAAGAACCTCAAAGGGACCAATGTATCGCGGACTTAGCTTGCCCTTCTTGCCAAATCTCATCACCCCTTTCATGGGTGATACCTTAAGAAGAACATTCTCAACGGATTAAAATGCCATGTCTCTCACCTTATGATCCGCATACTTCTTCTGTCTACTCTGGGCTAGAAGCTTAGTTTTAATACTCCTCACCTTACTTGAGCATCCTTCACTAAATCAACCCCTAAAGATTTCACATCCCCAGCCTTGAACCATCCTATGGGTGATCTACATCCCCTCCCATAAAGTGCCTCAAGTGGTGCCATATCTATGCTGGACTGATAACTATTATTATAGGAGAATTCACACAAAGGTAGGAACTTATCCCAATGCCCTCCAAAGTCAATCACACATGCCCTCAACATGTCTTCTAACACTTGAATAGTACTCTCTAATTGCCCGTCTGTCTATTGATGGAAGGTTGTACTAAAAGTGAGTTGTGTGCACAATTCGTCATGTAATTTCCTCCAAAACTTGGATGTGAATTGGGTACCACGGTCTGAGATGATAGAGAGGGGCACCCCATGCAACCTCACTATCTCTTTCACATACACCTTAGCCAATTGTACAACATTATTATCTATTTTTACCGGAATAAATGGGCTGACTTAGTCAATCTATCAACCACTACCCAAATAGAATCAAACTTCCCCAAAGTCTTGGGAAGACCAATCATAAATTCCATGGCTATTCTTTCCCACTTCCTTTTCGGAATTGGCATTCTTTGAAGCAAACCTGCAGGCCTTTGATGCTCATACTTCACTTGTTGACAATTTTGACACTTCGCCACAAACTCCGCTATAACCTTCTCCATGCCCGGCCACCAATAAATTCGCTTCAAATCTCGATACATCTTGGTCACACCCGGAATGAATAAAATAGCACAAACCATGAGACTCTGCCACAATTTGCCAATCAAGTCATCTATTCTTGGAACACATAATCTCCCCTTTAAAATTGAGCACACCATCTGCATCAAGAGTGGTCGCTTGTGCCTTACAATTCGTATTCTTCTTTCTAAGCTCCTCCAAATTCTCATCCTCAAATTGTTTGGCATTGATCTCCTTAATGAATGTGGCCCTTACTTCGATGCTAGCTAACACCCCACCTCTTTTTGAGATGCCCAACTGCATGAACTTACACTCTAAGGTCTGAATTTCCTTACCCAAAGGTCGCTTGGTTACACTCAAGCAAGCAAAACTACCCATACTCACCGCTCTCCTACTCAAACTGTTTGCCACTACCTTAGCCTTGCCCGGATGGTATCAAATGGTCACATCATAATCCTTGAGTAACTCCATCCACCTTCGCTGCCTCAAATTTAGATCTTTTTGAGTGAACACATGCTGCAAACTACGATGATCAGTAAACACTTCACACTTAACACCATAGAGGTAATGCCGCCAGATCTTAAGAGTAAACACTACCGCTCCCAACTCCAAATCATGTGTTAGATAATTCCTCTCACGCACCTTTCATTGACGCGAGGCATAAGCTATAACATTCTTGTCCTGCATCAACACAACAGCAAAACCAGAATGTGAAGCAGCATAATAAATAATGAAATCTTTACCTTCCACCAGTAATGCTAGGATAGTTGCGGTGGTCAAGGGAGTCTTGAGCTTTTGAAAGCTCTCCTCACATCTTTCAGTCCATTCAAATGGTACCTCTTTTTTTGTCAAACTAGTCAAGTGAGTGGCAATAGAAGTAAAGTTCTTCACAAATCAACGATAGTAGCTAGCGAGCCCCATAAAACTCTTAACTTCCGTCATAGAGCTAGGCCCAACCCAATTCTTAACTGCCTCAATCTTTTGAGGATCTACCATTACGCCTTCTTTTGAAACAACATGTCCCAAAAATGCTACCGTAGTCAACCAAAATTCACACTTAGAAAATTTAGCATACAACTTTTATTTCCCAAGAACGCCCAAAACAATACGAAGATGGTTGGCATGCTCTTCCTCACTTTTTGAATAGACCAAAATGTCATCATAAAGACTATGACGAAAGAATCAAGAAATGGCTTGAACACCCCATTCATTAAACTCGTAAAAGCTGCAGGCGCATTAGTCAAACCAAAGGACATAATTAGGAATTCATAGTGCCCATAGTGAGTCCTAAATGCCGTCTTAGGCATATCCTCATGCCTAATTTTTAATTGATGATAACCAGACGTTAGATCAATCTTAGAGAAAACTGATACACCTTGAAATTGGTCAAAAAGATCATCTATTCGAGGCAAAGGATACTTGTTTCAAATAGTGACCCTATTCAATTTCCGGTAATCTATACACATTTTCATACTACCATCCTTTTTCTTAACAAACAAACTGGGGCACCCCATGGGGAAGCACTAGGTCGAATAAATCCTTTATCAAGAAGTTCTTGGATTTGAGCCTTAAGCTCTCTTAATTCTGCCGGAGCTATGCGATATGGAGGGATAAAAATGGAACGAGTACCATGTTCTAAGTCAGTGCAGAAGTCTATATCTTTATCCAGAGGCATACCATGCAAGTCACTAGGAAACACTTTTCTAAATTCTGACACCACAGGAATAGACCCAATGGATGGAGTCTCAATCTCAACATCCCTAATATGAGCCAAATAACCCAAACAACTCTGCCCTATCACTTTCTTAGCCCGAATGGAGGATATGATCTTAGTTCGCTTAGGCTTGTACACCCCTTCCCACTCTAATTTTTCCCTTTCCAGAATTTCTAGAGTTACGGACTTAGTATTGCAATTAAGCACAACATAATAGGGGGACAACCAAGTCTGCCTAGGATTATGCCAAAATCATTCATATTCAAAATCACCAAATCAGCCCAAGTTTGAAAACCCATAAAAAAAATAGGACAAGCACGATAGACATGGGTAACTATGACTGACTTTCCAACTGGGGTAGAAACATGGATAGGGGCATCAAGTATATCACAAATCATATCAAACTCTGAGGCAAATCGCACAGATACATAGGAATAAGTAGAACCCGGATCAAATAACAAATTAGCCATCCGGTCACAGACGAGAATAGTACCTGTGATCACCACGTCAGATGCCTCAGCCTCATTCTTGCCCGAAAAGGCATAACACTGAGCCCTATCATCTTGACGAACCACTTCCCTGCCTGGTTGCACATTACCTCTGCCTGCATTACCATTTCCTCTACCTCCACGACCTCGCTGATAACCTCCTCGCCCACCTTGTGGATGTCCTCTACCGTTATTACCATTCCCCGCGGGTACCACTGCTCTAGACTGCTGCTGCACGGAATCTAACACACGTGGGTGGGGACAATCTTTCCTCATATGCCCAGGTTCACTACAATTGTAACAAGTACGATTAAAAGATGGTTTACCGCCCGTCGAAGGCGCGACTCCCTGGCTATCCTGAAAATTATTAGATGGAGTTTCCGAGTAACTACCTGCAGAGGCGGGAATAACTGACTAAATTGGCTTGGCTGCAAGCGTTGTCTTTCAGACCCCTTGGAATAAGAACCTTGAAAGTTACCCAAGTTCTTGACCCTTTTTGCCCATGCCTTAGCTTGACCGTCTCACCTCACCCTCTCCACTTTCTTAACATAGTCTGTCACCTCATTAAAGTTCCCCCTGCAGAAGTCATATGAACAGATAATAGTTGCAACTCAGAATTTAATCCACTAATAAATAACTGGATTCTCTCTTCCCTAGTAGTCACCAATTGAGTAGCATATCTAGACAAAACATGGAACTTGACCTCATAAGCAGCCACAATCATACCACCTTTCTCCAAAGCCATGAAGTCATCCTTCTTGCGATCCCTCAAAGTCTTAGGCACATACTTCTTTAGAAACAAAGCATAAAAATTGGGTCCAAGTAAGTGGAGGTAAAGTTGAAGATATACCTTCCATATAATCTCCCCACCAATGCTTAGCCTCACCTTGAAGTTGAAAGGACACAAACTCATCCCCATGTTGGTGGACAATTCCCAACTTATGAAGCCTCTCGTAGCAATCTAAGATGAACTCATAAGCATCCTCATTCTTAGAACCAAGGAACACATGAGGCTTTAGTGTCAAAAACATTGTCAACATTTCATGCTCATTCCCAGTCATAACAGAACCTAACAAAGGATGAAAGAAAGCATCATTACCTTCAGTCCCACCCACCTTGGGGGCAGTGCTAGAAACAGGAGGATTAGTAGGAGCTTGAGTTGCTTGAGAAGAAGAAAGCACTCCAGGATCAACCAACCCCTTCAAGAATGACATGATCTGTTGAGTTAACACTGGGTCTATAGGGGGAACATCGGTAGTCTCAGCCTGCACCTCTTCCTCTTGTCCCACATCCTCAACATTCTCAATATCAACATTCTCCTCTTTAATATCTTCATGATGCGCAGAAGGGTTCTTATTCACAGAGGCATTCTCAACAGGGGCATTCTCAACAGAAGCTCCATTCCCAGCAGGCGCTACTCTTCCACGACCTCTACCCCTAGCTCTTCCTTTACCCCTGCCTCGACCATGACCTCTCGCTGCAGATCCCTCATCTGGAGCGTTGACGGGAGCTACGGGCCTGACGCCGTTGAATCTAGTATTAACCATCCGCGGACAGAAGAGTGAAGGAGGTTAGATACCAATATGAATCGACAAATACCAATTGGAATCAAGTTATAGCACGAAAGAAGACAGGAGAAAATAGAGAGATTTCCTAAAGTCCTATAGCCTCTCGAAGAAAAGTAAAGGTGTCCCCGTACCGTTCCGCGAGACTCTACTAGACTCGTTTCGGTACATCGAGATCAATGAACCTAGGCTCTGATACCAACTTTGTCACGACCCAGACCATCGTGATTGGCACCCACACTAACCCTCCGGTGGGATAACCACTACTACAACCCAAACCAAGCAACTCAACCAAAACTAAGGCATTTAAGTACACGAAAGCAGGAAAATACTAAGGAAAGAAATAGAGTTCCCATAAACTCTAACAATAACAAACTAACAATGCGGAAATAATGCCTAGAATCTGAAAGTCAATGGACCAAAACATCTAACAATGAACCAAGTCTAAACAAGAAGGAATACAACCCCAACTAATGTACTAATAACTAATAGAACTGTCTAAGTTCGAAATATGGACATAGACGAAAGGAGAACTTATGGCATCCCGGAAGAGTTAGCTCACCCTTGAATTCGAACGACGATCACTGATATCCTAAGCGAGGTCTGTCAGTAGCCGTTTGATGATGCCCTGTACTCAACAAAAATAAGAGCGACTGCAGTATCAGTACCCAACCACAGTGTACTAGTAGGATCACGCAGCTATCCCACTAAGTGCAACATACATTAGTCAATACAACAATATAATCACATGCATATATGAACATATACAATATTATCAACATTTACTAACAACAAACACCTTCACATTTCTCAAGATACACAATTATATCAAATCATTGGTCCTCTCATGGAACCCAAACCCAAACAGTTAGCATACAGGAACGTGGTACCCGATCCAATAATTATGATGGAACGTGGCAACCGATCCCATAGTTATGCCGGAACGTGGCAACCGATCCAAGTTAGTTATGCCGGAACATGACAATCGATATCCATTCAACACACTACAATCACAATCACAATCACAATCACAAATATATCCTCAAGATCAAACAATTAAGACATGATTTCATGGCAATCATCATTCATCTATCTCATTTACATCAAGTGTGATCAATAATGTAACATTCAAATACATGCAAGTATCATAATGAAGCAAGAACAAACATACATAACACAATCATAGAATCACAACCATCACCTACCTCGAAACAAGCTCGAAACCTTAAGAAACTTGATCTTTCCCTTTCTGGATTCGTTTCGCTTGTTCTTGGTCTACAAACAATCAATATAATTCGGGAATAAAAAAACAATCACTAATTGCCCAAATTACTAACGATTCTATGAACCCTAGATCAAACTCATGATCCCAATTATCCAAATTAGGGTTGTTTCCACCATAGAATCTATAACAAAACCCTCTCCCATCAATATTCACCCATTCTATCACGTTCTACGGATCAAAAATGGATTCGGGAGTGAAAAGCTTACCTTTAGCCTCAAGAATGGTGAAAAACGAGTAGGACTCGCCTGGGGTTCGTTCCTTAGTTCTAAAAATCGAAAAGTGCCAAATAAGGCCGTTTAGGGGTTTATTTACGACTTTAAGTCGCGTCGAACCTGCCACAGTGGCCCTCACCCCGCTACAGAGGCGCCGCTTGAGCGACAGCAATCCCGCTAAAGCGGCTTGCACGAAACCAGTGATCTATTTAAAGAATTCCAAGACCCCATTTCACAATACACCTCTAACCAACGATGATAAGAAAATACCCTTTACGGTAAGATCGATTATGAGAGTTCTACTCACCCAAATTCAATTTCGTAAAGTCGTACAGATTCCTTAACACGTTGGCTATCTACTCATGTAATCAAAATCATATTTAAATCACCCAATTGTTACCAAATTTCCCTACACCTTAAAGACTCCGATTTCGTCAGAATCTGGACAAGGTTGGGAAAATTCAAATACTACGAAAAAAGTTTACGGGTCCCAAAGTTTCCCCTGTTGGCATTTCTATAATGACGGAAATAGGTCGTTACAATAGATACTAATTTACCCATCACTCGTCCACGAGTGACAAAATTAGGAAAAATAGGCTAAGGAAAGAATGAAGTAGTACCTGAATCGACGAACAATTAGGGATACTTGTCTCGCATGTCCCTCTCGGTTTCCCAAGTAGCTTCCTCAACTAGACGATGCTTACATTGAACTTTCACGGACTTAGTTTCCTTGGTCCTCAACTTACGCACATCACGATCAAGAATTGCAATCGGTTCCTCCTAATTCTCATCCTCAAATTGTTTGGCCTTGATCTCTTCCAAGAAAGTGGCCCTTACCTCAATACTAGCTAACATCCCACCTCTTTCTGAGATGCCCAATTGTATGGACTTATATTCTAAGGTCTGAATTTGCTTAGCCAAAGGTCGCTTGATGCACTCAATCAAGCTAAACTACCCATACTCACCGCTTTTCGACTCAAAGCGTCTGCCACCACATTAGCCTTGCTCGGATGGTATTGAATGGTCACATCATAATCTTTAAGTAACTCCATCCACCTTTGCTGTCTCAAATTCAGATCCTTTTGAGTGAACACATGCTGCAAACTACGATGATCAGTAAACACTTCACACTTAACACCATAGAGGTAATGCCGCCAGATCTTAAGAGCGAATACTACCGCTGCCAACTCCAAATCATGTGTTGGATAATTCCTCTCATGCACCTTCAATTGGCGCGACGCATAGGCTATAACATTCTTATCCTGCATTAACACAACACCTAAACCAGAATGTGAAGTATCACAATAAATAATAAAATCTTTACCTTCTACTGGTAATGCTAGGATGGGTGCGGTGGTCAAGAGAGTCTTGAGCTTTTGGAAGCTCTCCTCATGTTTTTCAGTCCATTAAAATGGTATCTCCTATTTGGTCAAATTAGTCAAGTGAGTGGCGATAGAAGCAAAGTTCTTCACAAATCGACGATAATAGCTAGCGAGCCCCACAAAACTCCTAACTTCCATCACACAGCTAGGCCGAACCCAATTCTTAACCGCTTCAATCTTTTGAGGATCTACCATTACCCCTTCTTTTGAAACTACATGTCCCAAAAATGTTACCGAAGTCAACCAAAATTCACACTTAGAAAATTTAGCATACAACCTTTGTTTCCCAAGAACGCCCAAAACCATCCGAAGATGGTTGGCATGCTCTTCCTCACTTTTCGAATAGACCAAAATATCATCAATAAAGACTATGACAAAAGAATCAAGAAGTGGCTTGAACACCCCATTCATTAAACTCGTAAAAGCTGCAGGCGCATTAGTCAAACCAAAGGACATAATTAGGAATTCATAGTGCCCATAGTGAGTCCTAAATGCCGTCTTAGGCATATCCTCATGCCTAATTTTTAATTGATGATAACCAGACGTTAGATCAATCTTAGAGAAAACTGATACACCTTGAAATTGGTCAAAAAGATCATCTATTCGAGGCAAAGGATACTTGTTTCAAATAGTGACCCTATTCAATTTCCGGTAATCTATACACATTTTCATACTACCATCCTTTTTCTTAACAAACAAACTGGGGCACCCCATGGGGAAGCACTAGGTCGAATAAATCCTTTATCAAGAAGTTCTTGGATTTGAGCCTTAAGCTCTCTTAATTCTGCCGGAGCTATGCGATATGGAGGGATAAAAATGGAACGAGTACCATGTTCTAAGTCAGTGCAGAAGTCTATATCTTTATCCAGAGGCATACCATGCAAGTCACTAGGAAACACTTTTCTAAATTCTGACACCACAGGAATAGACCCAATGGATGGAGTCTCAATCTCAACATCCCTAATATGAGCCAAATAACCCAAACAACTCTGCCCTATCACTTTCTTAGCCCGAATGGAGGATATGATCTTAGTTCGCTTAGGCTTGTACACCCCTTCCCACTCTAATTTTTCCCTTTCCAGAATTTCTAGAGTTACGGACTTAGTATTGCAATTAAGCACAACATAATAGGGGGACAACCAAGTCTGCCTAGGATTATGCCAAAATCATTCATATTCAAAATCACCAAATCAGCCCAAGTTTGAAAACCCATAAAAAAAATAGGACAAGCACGATAGACATGGGTAACTATGACTGACTTTCCAACTGGGGTAGAAACATGGATAGGGGCATCAAGTATATCACAAATCATATCAAACTCTGAGGCAAATCGCACAGATACATAGGAATAAGTAGAACCCGGATCAAATAACAAATTAGCCATCCGGTCACAGACGAGAATAGTACCTGTGATCACCACGTCAGATGCCTCAGCCTCATTCTTGCCCGAAAAGGCATAACACTGAGCCCTATCATCTTGACGAACCACTTCCCTGCCTGGTTGCACATTACCTCTGCCTGCATTACCATTTCCTCTACCTCCACGACCTCGCTGATAACCTCCTCGCCCACCTTGTGGATGTCCTCTACCGTTATTACCATTCCCCGCGGGTACCACTGCTCTAGACTGCTGCTGCACGGAATCTAACACACGTGGGTGGGGACAATCTTTCCTCATATGCCCAGGTTCACTACAATTGTAACAAGTACGATTAAAAGATGGTTTACCGCCCGTCGAAGGCGCGACTCCCTGGCTATCCTGAAAATTATTAGATGGAGTTTCCGAGTAACTACCTGCAGAGGCGGGAATAACTGACTAAATTGGCTTGGCTGCAAGCGTTGTCTTTCAGACCCCTTGGAATAAGAACCTTGAAAGTTACCCAAGTTCTTGACCCTTTTTGCCCATGCCTTAGCTTGACCGTCTCACCTCACCCTCTCCACTTTCTTAACATAGTCTGTCACCTCATTAAAGTTCCCCCTGCAGAAGTCATATGAACAGATAATAGTTGCAACTCAGAATTTAATCCACTAATAAATAACTGGATTCTCTCTTCCCTAGTAGTCACCAATTGAGTAGCATATCTAGACAAAACATGGAACTTGACCTCATAAGCAGCCACAATCATACCACCTTTCTCCAAAGCCATGAAGTCATCCTTCTTGCGATCCCTCAAAGTCTTAGGCACATACTTCTTTAGAAACAAAGCATAAAAATTGGGTCCAAGTAAGTGGAGGTAAAGTTGAAGATATACCTTCCATATAATCTCCCCACCAATGCTTAGCCTCACCTTGAAGTTGAAAGGACACAAACTCATCCCCATGTTGGTGGACAATTCCCAACTTATGAAGCCTCTCGTAGCAATCTAAGATGAACTCATAAGCATCCTCATTCTTAGAACCAAGGAACACATGAGGCTTTAGTGTCAAAAACATTGTCAACATTTCATGCTCATTCCCAGTCATAACAGAACCTAACAAAGGATGAAAGAAAGCATCATTACCTTCAGTCCCACCCACCTTGGGGGCAGTGCTAGAAACAGGAGGATTAGTAGGAGCTTGAGTTGCTTGAGAAGAAGAAAGCACTCCAGGATCAACCAACCCCTTCAAGAATGACATGATCTGTTGAGTTAACACTGGGTCTATAGGGGGAACATCGGTAGTCTCAGCCTGCACCTCTTCCTCTTGTCCCACATCCTCAACATTCTCAATATCAACATTCTCCTCTTTAATATCTTCATGATGCGCAGAAGGGTTCTTATTCACAGAGGCATTCTCAACAGGGGCATTCTCAACAGAAGCTCCATTCCCAGCAGGCGCTACTCTTCCACGACCTCTACCCCTAGCTCTTCCTTTACCCCTGCCTCGACCATGACCTCTCGCTGCAGATCCCTCATCTGGAGCGTTGACGGGAGCTACGGGCCTGACGCCGTTGAATCTAGTATTAACCATCCGCGGACAGAAGAGTGAAGGAGGTTAGATACCAATATGAATCGACAAATACCAATTGGACCCAAAAATGCAATCGAAGTCAACCAAACTTCACACTTAGAAAATTTAGCATACAACTTTTATTTCCCAAGAACGCCCAAAACAATACGAAGATGGTTGGCATGCTCTTCCTCACTTTTTGAATAGACCAAAATGTCATCATAAAGACTATGACGAAAGAATCAAGAAATCGCTTGAACACCCCATTCATTAAACTCATAATAGCTGCAGGCGCATTGGTCAAACCAAAAGACAACCAAAAACACACAGTACCCATAGCGGGTTCTAAACGCCGTCTTGGGATCATACTCAAGCCTAATTTTCAATTGATGATTGCCAGATCTTAGATCAATCTTTAGAGAAAATGGATGCACCTTGCAATTGGTAAAACAGATCATGTATTCGAGGCAATGGATATTAATTTCAAATAGTGACCCTATTCAATTGCCGGTAATCTATACACATTCTCATACTACCATCCTTTTTCTTAACAAACAAAATTGGAGCACCCCATGGGGAAGCACTAGGAGAAATAAAACCCTTATCAAGAAGCTCTTGGATTTGAGCCTTAAGCTCTCTTAATTCTGCCGGAGCCATGCGATATGGAGGGATGGAAATGGGATGAGTACCAGGCTCTAAATCAATGCAAAAATCTATATCTCTATCCAGAGGCATACCAGACAAGTCATTAGGAAAAACTTCTTTGAATTCTGACACCACAAGAATAGACCCAATGGATGGAGCCTCAATCTCAACATCCCTAATATGAGCTAAATAAGCCAAACAACCCTGCTCTACTAGTTTACTAGCCTGAATGGAGGATATGATCTTAACTTGCTTAGGCTTGTACGCTCCTTCCCACTCTAACTTTTCCCTTCCTGAAATTTCTAGAGTTACAGACTTAGTATTAGAATTAAGCACGACATAATAGGAGGACAACCAAGTCATGCCAAATATTATATCAAAGTCCGTCATATCCAAAATCACCAAATCAGCCCAAGTCTAAAAACCCATAAACAAAATAGGACAAGCACGATAAACATGGGTTACTATGATTGGCTCTACAACTGGGGTAGAAACATGGATATGAGCATCAAGTATATCACAAATCAGAGCAAATTTTAAGGAAAATTATACGGATACATAAGAATAAGTAGAACCCGGATCAAATAAACATTAGCCATCCGGTCACAGACAAGAATAATACTTATGATCACTGCGTCAGACGGCTCTGCCTCATTCTTGCCCGAAAATCCATAACCCTAAGCCCTATCATCTTTTCGAGCCACTTCGCTGCCTAGTTGCACATTACCCCTGGCTGCTTTACCATTTCTTCTACCTCCACGACCTCGTTGATTACCTCTTTACCCACCTTGTGGATGTTCTCTACCATTATTACCATACCCCGCGGGTATCACTGCTCTAGACTGCTGTTGCGCTGAATCTAACACACGCAGGTGGGGACAATCTCTCCTCATATGGCTAGCTTCCCCACAATTGTAACATGTGCGATCAAAAGATGGCTTGTTACCCGCTGAAGGTGCGAAACCCTGGCTATCCTAAATCGAATTATAAGGTGGAGTTCCCGAGTAATTTCCTATAGAGGCGGGCATCGGAGACTGAATTGGCTTGGCTGCAACCGTTGGCCTTCTGAACCGCTTGGAATAAGAACCTTGAAAGTTACCCGAGTTCTTGGCCCTTTTTTCCAATGCCTTAGTGTAACACCCGGGTTTCGTCGTTATAAAAATGCCAACAGGGGAAAAATTATGGACGGAAAAACTTTTTCCTAGTACTTGAATTTTCCCAACCTTGTGTAGATTTGGATGAAATTGGAGTCCTTGAGGTTTGGGGAAATCTGGTAACAATCGGGTGGAGTAATTATAGTTTTGCTTGCATGAGTGGTTAGACAACTTGTTAAGATATCCGTACAACTTTACGGAATTGAATTCGGGCGAGTAGAACTTCTGGAATTGATCTTAGCATGAGGGGTATTTTCTGATCGTCGTGGGTTAGAAGGGTGTAGTGAAATGGGATTTAGGAATTTCATCAGTTGACTCTCTGGTTTTATTTATGCCGCTTTGGCGGGAGTGTGGCCGCTCTGCCGGGGTCGCTATGGTGGGATATGCGGCGCTGTGGCAGGTACGACGGGACTTAAAATCATAGAAAAGGATGGATAACTCACTGGTTCGAAAATGCCGCTCTGGCGGGACATTATTTCGCTCTGGCGCCACTGCTATAGCAGGATGAGGGCCGATGTGGCGGGCCAGTCGCGACTTAATATCGTTAATAAACCCCTAAACGACCTTATTTGGCACTTTTCAACTTTTAGAGGTAAGGAACGAACCCCAGGCATTTTCTACTCATTTTTTTTATCATTCTTGAGGCTAAAGGGAAGCTTCTAACTCCCCGAATCCGTTTTTGATCTGTAGAACAAAATAGAATGGGTGAATATTGATTAGGGAGGGTTTTGTTATAGATTCTATGGTGAAAACAACCCTAATTTGGGAAATTTGGATCATGGATTTGATCTAGAGTTTATAGAATTGTTAGTAAATCGGGTAATTAGCGATTGTTTGTTGATTCCTGTGTTATTGTGATTGTTTGTAGACCAAGAGCAAGCAGAAAGAATCCGGAAAGGGAATGATCAAGTTTCTTAGGGTTTCAAGCTTGTTTCGAGGTAGGTCATGATTGTGATTCTATGTTAGTGTGATGTATGCTTGTTCTTGCTTCATTATGATACTTGTGTATGTATGAATGTTGCAATGTTGATCACACTTG
>NW_006238970.1:397485-397726 GCF_000226075.1 Solanum tuberosum | reverse complement strand
GGCGACTATTGATAGACCTCGCTTAGAAGATCAGTGATCGTCGCTTTGAATTCAAGGGTTAGCGAATTCTTCCGGGCTGCCATGGGATTCTCTTTCGCCTATGTCCATCATTTCCGGACTTAAATATTTGTTCCAGTTAGTTGATTAGTTCATTAGTTGGGGACTTATCCCTTGTTGTTTAGACTTGGATCATTTGTTTAGATGTTTTGGTACATTGACTTTCAGTTTCTAGGTATTAAAT
>NW_006238970.1:376883-396811 GCF_000226075.1 Solanum tuberosum | reverse complement strand
TGTTATGAGAGGCTGCATAAATTGGGCATTGTTCACAACATGGGGTTAAGTTCATATCTTTCCAACTTCAAGGTGAGGCCAAGCAGTGGTGGAGAGATTATATGGAGTGCAGATCCTCTACTTTACCTCCACCTACTTGGACCCAATTTCATGCTCAATTTCTAGAAAAGAATGTGCTCAGAACTATGAAGGATTGCAAGAATGATGAATTGATGGCTTTAGAGCAAGGTGGTATGTCTGTGGCGGCTTATGAGGCCAAGTTCAATGCCTTATCCAGATATGCTACACAATTGGTTACTACTGAGGAGGAGACGTTCCAGTTGTTTATTAGAGGTTTGAATCCTGATTTGCAAGTATTATCTGTTCGTATGACTTCTGCAGGGAGGAGTTTTAATGAGGTGACAGACTATGATAAGAAAGTAGAGGGGGTAAGGCGAGATGGTCAAGCTAAGGCTTGGGCAAAAGGGCAAAGAATTTCGGTAACTTTCAAGGCTCTTACTCTAAGGGGTCTGGAAGGCCAACGCTTGCAACCAAGCCAATTCAGTCTGCTATTCCCGTCTCTACAGGTAAGTATCGGGAACCCTATCTCATAATTTTCAGGATAGTCAGAGTGTCGTGCCTTCGACAGGAAGTAGACCATATTTTGATCGTACTTGCTACAACTGTGGTGAACCTGGATATATGAGAAGAGATTGTCCCTATCCACGTGTGTTAGATTCCACGCAGCAGCAGTAGTCCAGAGCAGTGGTACCCACGGGGAATGGTAATAATGGTAGAGGACGTCCACAAAGTGGGCGATGAGGTAATCAACGAGGCCATAGAGGGAAGGGCAATGGTAATGGAGGTAGGGGTAACGCGCAACCAGGCAAGGAAGTGGCTCGTCAAGATGATAGAGATCAATTTTATTCTTTCCCGGGCAAAAAAGAGGTGTAGGCATCTGACGCAGCAATCATAGGTACTATTCTTGTCTGTGACCGGATGGATAATGTTTATTTCGATCCGGGTTCTACTTATTCGTATGTATCTGTGAGATTTGCCTCTGATTTTGAGATGATTTGTGATATACTTGATGCCCCCATTCATGTTTCTACCCCTGTTGAAGATTCAATCATAGTCACCTATGTCTATCGTGCTTGTCCTATTATGTTTATGGTTTTCGACCTTGGGATGATTTGGTGATTTTGGATATGATTGACTTTTTCATAATGTTAGGCATGACTTGGTTGTCCCTCTATTATGTTGTGCTTAATTGTAATACTAAGTCTATGACTCTAGAAATATTGGGAAAGGAAAGATTGCAGTGGGAAGGGGTGTACAAGCCTAAGAAAGCTAAGATTATATCCTCCATTTGGGCTAGTAAATTAGTAGAGCAGGGTTGTTTGGCTTATTTGTCTCATGTTAGGGATGTTGAGATTGAGGCTCCATCCATTGGGTCTATTTCTATGGTATCTGAATTTAGTGAAGTGTTTCCTGATGACTTTCCTGGTATGCCTCCGGATAGAGATATAGATTTTTGCATTGATTTGGAGCATGGTACTCGTTCCATTTCTATCCCTCCATATCGCAAAGCTCCGGCAGAATTAAGGGAGCTTAAGGCTCAAATCCAAGAGCTCCTTGATAAGGGATTTATTCGCCCTATTGCTTCCCCATAGGGTGCTCCAATTTTGTTTGTTAAGAAGAAAGATGGTAGTATAAGAATGTGTATAGATTAGCGGCAATTAAATAGGGTCACTATTCGGAATAGGTACCCCTTACCTAGAATAGATGATCACTTTGACCAATTGCAAGGTGCAGCGGTTTGCTCAAAGATTGATCTAAGATCCGGTTACCATCAATTGAAAATTAGGCCTGAGGATGTGCCCAAGACGGCGTTTAGAACTCGTTATGGGCACTATGAATTTTTTGTTATATCTTTTGATTTGACCAATGCGCCTGCAGCTTTTATGAGTTTGATGAATGGGGTGTTCAAGCCATTTCTTGATTCCTTTGTGATAGTTTTTATTGATGATATTTTGGTTTATTCGAAAAGTGAAGAAGAGCATCCCAACTATCTTCGTACTGTTTTGGGTGTTCTTGGGGAACAAAAGTTATATGCTAAATTTTCAAAGTGTGAATTTTGGTTGAAATCAGTTGCATTTTTGGGGCATGTTGTCAAAAAGAAGGTGTAATGGTAGATCCTCAAAAAGATTGAAGCAGTTAGGAATTGGGTTAGGCCTAGCTTTGTGACAGAAGTTAAGAGTTTTGTGGGACTCGCTAGCTATTATCGTCGATTTGTTAAGAATTGTACTTCAATGGCTACGCACTACAGGCCTAGCTTTGTGACAGAAGTTAAGAGTTTTGTGGGACTCGCTAGCTATTATTGTCGATTTGTTAAGAATTGTACTTCAATGGCTACGCACTACACCTGTAGGGAAATCTGGTAACAATCGGGGTGAAGTATTTATGATTTTGACTACATGAGTGGTTAGATAACTCGTTAAGGAATCCATATGACTTTACGAAATTGAATTTGGGCGAGTAGAACTCCCGTAATCGATCTTAGTGGGAGGGGTATTTTCTAATCGTCGTGGGTTAGAGGTGTAGTAAAATGGGATTTTGGAATTTCTTCAATTGACTCTCTGGTTCCATTTGTGCCGCTTTGGCGGGAGACTGGACGCACTGGCGGGGCTGCTACAGCGGGATATGTGGCGTTGTGGCGGGTACGACGGGACTTAAAATCGTAGATAAGGATGGATAGCTCTCTGGTTTGAAAGTGCCGCTCTGGCGGAACTTGATGTTGCTCTGGCGTCGCCGCTACAGAGGGATGCGTGCCGTTGTGGCGGGCCAGATGTAACTTAATGTCGTTAATAAACCCCTAAACGACCTTATTTGATACTTTTTGACTTTTAGAGCTAAGGAACGAACCCCAGGCAATTTCTACTTGTTTTTCACCATTCTTGAGGCTAAAGGTATGCTTGTAACTCCCCGAATCCGTTTTTGATCTGTAGAACGTAATAAAATGGGTGAATATTGATTAGGGAGGGTTTTGTTATAGATTCTATGGTGAAAACAACCCTAATTTGGGCAATTAGGATCATGAGTTTGATCTAGGGTTCATAGAATTGTTAGTAATTCGGGTAATTACCGATTGTTTTTTTATTCCAATGTTATTGTGATTGTTTGTAGACCCAGAACAAGCGGAACGAATACAAAAAGGGAAGGATCAAGTTTCTTAGGGTTTCAAGCTTGTTTCGAGGTAGGTCATGATTGTGATTCTATGTTAGTGTGATGTATGCTTGTTCTTGCTTCATTATGATGCTTGTGCATGTGTGAATGTTACAATGTTGATCAAACTTGTTGTAAATGAGATAAATGAATATCATTTGCCATTAAATCATGATGTAAATGTATGATCTTGATGATGTACTAGTGGTTGTGGTTGTGGTGTGTGAATGGGATCGGTTGCGACGTTTCGGCATAACTAACTTGGATCGGTTGCCACGTTGTGGCATAAAATTGGGATCGGTTGCCACGTTTCGGCATAAATATTGGATCGGTTGCCAAGTTCCGACATGCTAACTATTGGGTTTAGGTTCCGTGAGAGGACCGATGATTTGTGATAAATGTATATTGATGAGCATGTTGATAATATTGTAGATGTTGATATATATGCATGTGATTATAATGTTGTTTGACTTGTTTATCTTACACTAGTGGGATAGCAACGTGATCCTACCAGTACACTATGGTTGTGTACTGATTCTACAGTTGCTCATATTTTTGTTGAGTACAGGGCATCTTCATGCGACTATTGACAGACCTCGCTTAGAAGATCAGTGATCGTCGCTTCGAATTCAAGGGTGAGCCAATTGTTCCGGGCTGCCATACGATTCCCTTTCATCTATGACCATCATTAACTCTTAAAATGTTTTCAAAAGGTAATATATTGTTTGCTTAAACAAGTTGAAGTGAGGAACTTGCCGAAGTTTTTTTATTCTAAAGGGTGATTCATAAAAAGAGGTAGAAAGAAGCATATTTCGTCAAAGCTTTTCTACACACATGAGCTCCCAAGAATGGTTATATCATCGTGCAACATATGTATTCAAGTAATACCATGGTTGACCTATTCTCCAAGTTTCTACCAACTACAACTTTCGAGAAGATGGTGCACAAGCTTAGAATGAGAAGATTCATATTTTTGGACTGATTTTCACATGAGGGGGAGTTAATACGCGATGTATTCTTTTTCCCTTACAAGGTTTTTTGTCACGACTCAAGCCTGGGTGAGACAGAACGACACTCGGTGCCTTAACTTGATACCTCACATGACCGAGCGGACCACTTATTTGAACATACCTACAAGGGATAAAAGCAAATGATACTAAGTAATGCCTTGATCATCAACTAGCATGAGAAGATTAGTGCATATCTTATATTAGTTGACCCATAGGGAAGTATGGCAGACATAACTCTAAATATATGAACCTGATTTTGACATAGTCTATGAAACCTCTAACATATTACATGATCCATAAATATGTCGAGACAAGACCCCGGTGTACCTTAAGCCATTTATGTAAATCGTACGAAAAAGATAAGGCCCTTAGTGGAATTGGGTATCACTAACTATATCTGAAAATCTGAAAGGTGTTCCCGCCAAGAAACTTCCCATCTAAAACGTGTGTACCTGCAGTGTGAGTGCAGCGCCCCCGACATAATAAAAAAAGATGTGAGTAGATATGAAATTTGTACTCGTATATAAGGTGGATTGAATAACACGATAGTTACTGAAAATCATATATGAGAACACAACATATTAGGGTAGCAACACTTGGAAACTGGAAACATACTACAGATCTATTTAAACAATTTATGATCATTTAAGTTGAAGTACCTCTTCTTGGCCAAGAGGATAACACATATACATGTATCAAAACCATATGAATTGGCATAAAATGAGACATAATTAAATTCCCTTTTATTTTAAAAAAATATCGCTATTTCCTCATGATACTTTATTATAACGTATGTATCACTTAAGTAAGTAAGCAATGAGGGAATAATAGTAGAAGAACTAATAAGCTCCCAAACAGAACTATGTAGTACCATGATTCAGACATTCCTTTATGGTGTTAATCCACAATTTAGGCATGTAATAGAGCTAATATTAGCAGCAAACCAACAAGCTTGGATCACTTAAACTTACCAAAACAATAGGCGAGCAGCATGCTCGTAACCTCTCTACTAATGGGTGTTCTTTTCACACATTCCCTTCTCACATGTTTACACAACTTACGACATTCTCATGAGGTCTCCTTGCACTCCCCGAGCTTCAAAACACCCAAAAAAATATAAATAGACACATAATGGGTAGCAAGCCTGCACAACCCTCAATTTAAATGGTACATCACTACACCCTTTGTTTCTTCCCTGAAAACACATCACACGACTTTCTATTAAGGCCACCCAATGTACACTATAAATTATAATATAAAATATACAAATAGATTACATTACAATATTATGTCGAACACCTAGCGGGCATAAAGCTCCACAATTTTCAAAAATGGTGTTTCAACACCCCACTATCCCATACTTACAAAACAACACTTTTACTACCAGACCTAGGTATAAAACAATGAATGTCACAACCAAATGAATCCAACTAGCCACCCAATACTGCTCCAAGCTTCACCACATTAGACAGCCACAAACCTTTTATTATATTCACTAAAGCTTGGACGCATGAATTCCTATCATATTACCATAATTCCATGAAAATAACATAAATCTCACCCAATCTGATATATACATATATATACTAGTTTTGACGCACGTGCGTTGCACGTGAAAATCAAACCATGTACCACAGTATTTTTAAAAATAATATGAATATTGCTAAATAAAAAATTAGTCACTCTTAAAATCTCTTAGTTACACCTCTTAAATAAACTTTCTACTCCCTTCCCCATAGTGCACTACTTTGTTATTATTGTTTTGTAGGTGTTCTTACATTTAATATAATATACTATAAATAAATATTGATATCAAATATAGAAGATATACTTAATTGGATGTTTTAGTTGGAGTATTAGATTAATTTAACATTCATGTTATGGAGTGTTCTAATTTCACTGAACTTTGAGATTGTCAACGTTTGTAAATCAAACTTGAGGTTTTAAGAAGAGAAGAATAGAAAACATAAAAAAGCTTAGTTTAAAAATGTGAGAAAACTCCTCCATTTATAGTTAAAAATGTGTAGTATTAGTATGTGCATATTGTTTCTTATCATAAAAATATAGAAGAGATACTAAATGGAGTGTTTTAATAATGATGATAATAATAATAATAATAATATTAATATTTTTTTTAAATGTACTTTAAAAATTTGATGAAGCCCCTTTTTTTACAGCGAACAAAGGGTAGTGTATGAAAAACTGCTTGTGGTGCCTTATCTAAAAGAAGTCACAACCCTTTAGAAAAGTCACAACCCTTCAAAAAGGTCAAAACTCTTTGAAAAAGTCACAACTCTTCGAAAAAGTTGCAACCCTTCAAAAAGGACACAACTCATCAGAAAAGTTACAACTCTTCGAAAATATCACAACCCTTCAATGTGAAAAGTTGTCTGTCTTTAATATAATATAATATAATACAATACACAAAAATAAATATAATATAATATAAAATATAGAAGATATACTACATTTGGTGTTTTAAGTTGGGGGTATTATAATAATTTAACATTTAAGTTATTAATTCATTCTTTTAAGGTAGTATAGATAAAAAAAAAAGGATAGATATAGATTGTTCTAATTTTAATTTGATATGAAATTTTAAAAAATAAAGAAGACTTTTAATTTAAGGATCATATGTCGAATATATAAGAATGTCTTTTAACTTTGTGGTCTTAAAGATCCGTCCTCACTCCAAGAAAAAAAGAACATTCTGTATTAAACTGAATTAAAACAAAAGTACAACAAATAAATTATAAACGAATTATAGATTAAAAAAAGGATAGATATAGATTGTTCTAATTTTAATTTGATATGAAATTTTAAAAAATAAAGAAGACTTTTAATTTAAGGATCATATGTAGAATACATAAGAATGTCTTTTAACTTTGTGGTCTTAAAGATCCGTCCTCACCCCAAGAAAAAAAGAACATTCTATATTAAACTGAATAAAAACAAAAGTACAACAAATAAATTAAAAACGAAAGAGTACTTATTAAGTGTAGTTTGGATTTTTCAAACAAATTTTTGATCAAATATTTTTTCTCCAACAGTTCGAGACATTTCAGATTCTGAACACCAAGTTGTAGTTTGTGCAACGAAAAATCATTGAACTTCTTGTCAAGTAAGAGTTCCTTCAAAAGTATATTTTATGGCTATGAAAATGAGTGCATATTAATTATCACGATAATCTTCTCGTTTGATGTTGAGTTATTTCATTCTCCTTTTTGCATCAATTTTTTATTGATATATTTAATTTACCCACAAAAAAATATTGTAATTGCATAATCGAACAACTCTCACAATCTTCCTTGTTCTAAGTAGAAGAATAAAAACGTGCAAAATTCATGGTTTAAAAGTGTGAGAAACCCCCTCTATTTATAGACAACAAAGGATAGTATGAAAATGTGTTTATCGTGTCTTTCAGATAAGTCACAACCCTTCAGAAAAGTCACAAATTTTCGGAAATGTCATAAGTCATCGAAAAAGTCACAACTCTATAAAAATAATTCAAACCTTTCAGAAAAGTCACTTCCCATCAATGTGAAAAGGTGTCTGCTTTTAATATAATATTTAACCCACAAAAAAATATTGTAATTGCATAATCGAACAACTCTCACAATCTTCCTTGTTCTAAGTAGAAGAATAAAAACTTGCAAAATTCATGGTTTAAAAGTGTGAGAAACCCCCTCTATTTATAGACAACAAAGGATAGTATGAAAATGTGTTTATCGTGTCTTTTCAGATAAGTCACAACCTTTCAGAAAAGTCACAAATTTTCGGAAATGTCATAACTCATCGAAAAAGTCACAACTCTATAAAAATAATTCAAACCTTTCGGAAAAGTCACTTCCCATCAATGTGAAAAGGTGTCTGCTTTTAATATAATATAGTGTATATAAATATAATATTAAATATAGAATATAGAATAAATTAGGTGTTTTAAGTTGGGGGTATTATAGTAATTTAACATTCAAGTTAGAGAGTTCATGTTCTTAAGGTATATATATATATATATATATATATCGAGATGAAATGGGGAAGCAAGATTACCTAAATTTTGCAAATTTAGACCTTGACTGCAGTCCTTCAAGGGCTTGAATTATCCTTCAAACTTGGCTTTCAAAGAAGAGGATTTCTTCAAGAATCCTACATATAATTTGAGGCAGATGCTTGAAGTTGAGAGGTGAAGAGATAAACCATTTGAGAAATCATTGAATGTGTGTGTATGTAAATAATGACAGAACATCAGCCAAGTCTTTGGCTTAAGAGAATCTCGACCGCCTCGCTTGACGCCGTCCGTCGCTTTTTATTCCGTCGTTTTTTAGCTGTTTTTTAGTAGTGGTAGGTGATCCACCTACTTGGCCCTTTGAGTTGGTCAAGCAGTCCAAGTAGGTGATGCACCTACTTAGTCTTTTTGGCTAGGGATTAAGACTTAGTAGGTCAAGCACATAGGTCAAGCACACTGGTGAAGCTAGTGGGTCATTTACTTGATTCAATTTTTCATATCTTCCCAAATCATTCATTTTAACCTTATCTTAGCTAATTGTATATATATTTTAACCCTTGGTCTGTAGGCTTCGATTACGACCTCATTCTCCGAAATAATAATAGGTTTGTCGATGTGAACTTAGTCATACACACGATGGGGGACATGGCGTTGTTACATGTTTTGTCACATTGGATTTGTCTGGTAAGGTTTATAATGAGGCATCCACAATGCGTATTATTAGATAGGCGGAACCCATCGACAACCCCTTAAAGTTTGCATCAATTTTCACTTAGATACCTCAAGTAGGCTTTGTTCATTTTAAACACCTCAGGTAGGGTTTCGCTATGTCATTTCGACCCTTTTCTGACAATCAGCTAAAAGTACAAAGTGTGTGTAATACACTTGCGGATGACATGACATGATGACTAATTAGAAGTTGACATGTGTCATTTGAGTGTAAAATATAATAATTTTAAAATAAATTATTAAAAAAAACTAATTTTCAATAAAATAAATAAATAAAATTACCTATTTTCTACCACTCCCACCCCTACCTTATATCACCCCGTCCCCATCCCATCAACCTTACTTCCGTCACTGTTGCTTCCCCAACCCTCCCATCATTTTTTGGTTATTCTTCCATTTTTTTTATAAAAAAAAAATCATTAGATTTTAATTCATTCTTCTTTTTCTTTTTCTTTGTAAACTTGATTTTTGAGAACCATTTATCAATAGTGAGCTGAGGTTATGACAAATATGACATTTTTGTTCTAATAAATGTTTTCAAAATTAGTGTGAGGAATCCTACTTAGGGACCAAGTCAGTTGTTCTCTATAAATAAAGAGGTTTTCCTTCATTGTAAATCAGATATGTGAATCCCTAAATATCATTCAAGAGGAATAAAAAGCCTTCTCTTTTCTCCCTACATTATTCTTCTCAGTGTTTTATATAGTTTCGTAACGTAAAATAAATTTTATCCTACTTTTACAAGATGCTAAATATACGGATCCAATTACATACTACTATCATTTTGAATTTAAAATTTGAGCACAATTAAATAAATAACAGGCGGAAAAACTATAATAGTTTTTTTTTAGGATTTCTTTTTTCAATTTTTAAGAGATCAAATTGTGCACCAAAACTAACAAATCATTGGGACAAGTATAAATTATAATGAATCTGATATCAGACATTGTTAAGGCATTTAGTGGGTCAGCAAATATCAAGAAACTGCAACAACTTTTACCTCAGTTAGATAGCCAAGACAGGATGCTGAAAAAAAATAATAGAGAGTTATACATCATCAACAAACTGTAATCGGAGGACAAAGGAATTAAATAGTTAAAATCAGTAAATTCTTGGGCAGGTATGTCTGATTGAAGGGAAAGCTCACATTAATTCAGAGTCCGTGATATATATCTTCTACTTTTTTTTTTATCCAATTTATTTTGCAGTTATAGCTGGTAATGCACATAATGTTAAGATATGTCAGATTGTTTCCTGTTCATAAACTTCAAAGCTATTTTGCTAGAAATTGATTTACTCTTATGTATGCAAATTTCTTAATTAACTGGTTTACTTTCTCACTTCATAATGACGTTATGATGCTTATTATATCCCAACAGTCTCATCGATTTGCTTTGTATGCATGTTAGACTAGAAAGGTTGAGTCTTATTACGTTTGGGAACTTAAACAAACATTTGATCATCAGTTAAAACTAAGGACTTGTCTGTTTTGATTAAATGGAAAAAAATAGCCCATTGTCATTAAAGTAGTACTTTATCCGTTTCACTTTATTTGTCATATATTCCTTTTTTATCCATTTCAAAATGAGATTAGGCTGGAGCTGAGTAGCGTTCTAATTAAAGGTTCGATAGAACACACTAACTAGCCAAAAGCTTTGTATGGCAAGATAATAACTTCTATTTTTGTTTCTATCTTTGGCTAAATAAACTCAAAATTTGAATTCGTCTATCAGAACCTGAAGCATTACATCAAAAAGACTATTCTATGAGTTCAAATTACTCAGTTGTTTTCTTCTCCTGCTACTAGCCATTACAGGAAGTAAACCTGCAGAGCCAATCAACCATAGCTGGACTGACAACTACTAGCTGAACTTCTATCACCTCTACTCAAAAAATCTTCAATCTTCCAGCTTCGTCTTCTTTTCATTCACAGAACTTCCATGTGAGTCGTGGTGCAATGCATCCATAAATTCTTCATCTCGTGAACACGCCTGTTTTATTTCCACGTCCTTCAATTGATCTTTGCAATAAACCTGATTTGCTAATTTTAAAAAAACCCACAGTTAGTAGGTGTTTGAACAATATTTGATCGAAGTTGAAAAAACACAAGTAGTCGGAGTTAAAGATGAGCTTTCGGATGGTGTTTTTAAACATATATTTTACTTTCAACAAAAAGAAAGTTGAATTTGTGTGAGTGAACAACAATAAACTCACTGAATTCCTACAAGTAAGGTCTGGGAGGGGAGGGTAGAGTGTATAGAAATATTACCCCTTAAAGATAGAGTAGTTGTTTTTTGTAGAACCTCAGCTTAAGGCAAAAATCATTACATGCAAATACTTAAATCAACAACAACAACAATAACAATATACTGAACATAAGTATTTGCAAATAGTAGAATATTGTGTATGGACAAAAGAGGAGCAGTAAACTTTCTATATTTAGTAAGGAAATAACACAGATTCTTGAATTAATAGAAGTAGAAGATGAGTTTACCAAGGGAACCATTATCCTCATTCTTGTTGAGTTTGGGCTTCAGAGATGTCTCATCTGCAGCATCATTTAATTCACCAACATCGGAAGTTGTGGGGATAGTCAGATTTACGAAGGGCCTGTGGATTTGAATGTACTCTGAAAACCACAGAGTGCCTCTTTTTGCATAAAACATTATATATGCTTGCTCTGCCAAAATAAGATCTTCTTAAACACAAACAAACTATCAAGTTAGTTACCATAAAAATAGAAACTTTTCTAACAAAATAAGGAAATTCTACTATTCTCCATACCTTCTCGTCATCAAATTTGTACCATTTATTAGCACAACGAATGAAGCTGTAATAGTGTCTTGAAGAGATTAAATATTCGGAATGCACTATAACTGCGTAGAGATCGTATTTCATATCTTCATGTTGAGGAAAGGAAAATTTTGAAACAACATCATGTAACTGCTAACAAATGATAAAATGTAGTATATTTCCAAATGCAGATACTCACATTATTGATTTCGTTGGTATAAAGAAGCATGTCTAATTCCAGCGGAAACGAAACATGCTTGTCCACCTTCTGAACAACTAACCCGCTATTTTTGAATCTCTACAAATGAAGGGCAGCAACAGAAGGGGAACGATTGACAAGGAGCTGCTTCTCAAATGGCCCTTGTGTCTTGCATCTTTCACAAAAAGACTCAATTTTCTCGATTTTAGTAAAAGACTCCAGTGCTGTTGGTACACTGTCAACGCACTCAATCTCCAAGCTTTGGTCGATTAGAGGCTCGCGTGTGACAGATAAATGACCACAATTGCAACAACGGAGCTTAAAATTGAGAAAAACAGACTAACAATATAAATTTGTATCTACAAGTGGGGTCTATAGAGGATATAGTATAAAAAGACCTTACCCTACCTTGGGAGGTAGAGAGGATGTCTCTGATAAAAACTCGGCTCAACTAAAAGTATTACAAAGTCGTTCAGAAAACAAAACACCAAGAGTAAATAAACTAAGATAAAATACAAAGAACGAACATGCAAAATGGTTACGTTGCTCACAAGGCGACCACCAAAGGTCTCCTTAACAATGTTGTCTGTCGTCTCTAAATTGTTACAACAACTTTCAAGTTGATTGAGAAAGCACTATAGGAATTCATGTGCATCTTCTTGTTGCTTCCAATTGAAGTAAGACGAAAAATCTGATATTTTCACAAAGTTAAAGAACAAAAAGAAATATAAGTACATACTTTGTAGAAAACACGCAATCACAAAAAAGTTGTATGACATCAACAAGCTGATGAACACACTATAATTGATACTACTATAACAAAAGGGTATCATTCATTTTACAGTTGTCCTGGATGAGTTTTTTCTACTTTGAAAACAATTACAAATATAAATATTCTCTACAAAGCAAACTAAATGTGGTTTATGGATATAATTAAATGTATTGTGTAAAGCAAACTAAAATAAACTTCATAAGGAAATAAATAAATGACAAAGGTCTGGATATAATGATATGCGAAAAGATACTTTTCAATTGGCTGACAAGTTTATCTGGCGTGAGAAAACGCCTCCCATAAAACATCGAAAAGTCAATAAGCTATTGGATAATGCACACGACACAAAATACGTTCACGTAAGCTGCAACAACAAATGATGATAAGCTTAGATAAAAGCCACTAAAAATATATCAAAACAAAAGAAATATTCTAAGTTGATCTGTACTTTGACATAGAGATACATGATCAATCGATGCAAGGAGTTAAAGCAAAACCACGGTGTGCATTAATGATTGCACAACCGCATTCAAAAAGCATGTGTTATCTAAGTTACGCATGCCAATGCCCTAAAAAGAGCCAATCACATAAGCACCAGAAACAACAATGAGTTAATAGCTAGAATACACACAAGAAACATATAGTAGAATTTAGAAGCTTTCTCATAAATAATCCCACAAGGTAGTGGGTACGCAGAGCTTATCCTTAGATTATGATAGTAGAGAGGTTGTTTGAAACATCTCACAAATCGAAATAACTAGGAAAGAAGTTTAAGAATTGGAAATAGCCATTTTAATGGAAAGAATATAAAAAATATGGAAATTTGTTAAGTAAGTTATGTTAGGTTTTGGTTAAGTTCAAACAACCATAACTCCTAGATCAAGATGAATTAGGTGTGGTTCCAAATATCATAGGAAAGATTTTGGAATAATCTTTCCAACGCCGCTGAGTTTGCGCAATTCCGAGTTTGTATGAGTGAGTAATGACCATTTGAAGTTGGGCTGTTCAAATAAGAAGAGTCTAAAACCGGTGAGTTTGCGCAATTCCGAGTTTGTATGAGTGAGTAATCACCATTTGATGTTGGGCTGTTCAAATAAGAAGAGTCTAAAACCGAATTTTAGAAGGGTATTTTAGTCTTTTCCTTACCTAATTATTTTGATCCATTTTTAGGAGTTTAATTGGGGTCAAATCAGATTATAGTCAGTTTAGAAAAGCTTAAGTTCACGCTAGGACTTCGAGAAAAGAGAAAAGAGAAAAGAGGAGAAAGGAGAAGAAAAATCAAGAATCGACAAGAACGTTGAGTTTGGTTGTGGATTTCGCTGAGGATTCAATACTACGATGTATGTGAGATCACATAGTGTTGGGTTAGATCACCCACACACCAAACTTGTTTAATCAGCGTGATTTTCATCCTAAAAGATTGAGAATTTATTGTTCTTGAGTTGTGTTCTTTAATTGTTTTCATTCTTGAACTTATATGGGATTGATGGGTTTTTCTTGATATGTTTTAGCAATGTTAAGAGTTGATTTGAGTTAGATTCTAGTGTACATGTTTTGGGTATCTGAATCTAAGAATATATATGAGAAAAGGAATTGGATTTAATCGAATTAAGGTCTGAAATCGAGAAGAAAAATTTGTCAGATTCATTGGGGAGGGTCTGGAGCGGCGCATCCCATCTGCGCCGGGGAGGCTAGGACAGCATGCCTGCTGTGCGCTAGAAATGAGACCCAGTAACATAGGGGCTGGTGTGGCTCGCCAGGGACACGCCCGGGTCATTTTTCCCCACCCGTTTCTGGACATTTAGCCCATTTGCCCCCACCCGTTTCTGGACATTTAGCCCATTTAAGTGTTTCTCAAGTGTACTAACACTTCCTATTGATTCTAACTACTCTAAACCCTAAAACCTAAACCCTAAACCCTAAAACATCAAAAAGTCAATAAGCTCTCAGATAATGCACATGATACAAAATCCGTTCACGTAAGTTGCAACAAGAAATGATGATAAGCTTAGATAAAAGCCACTAAAAATATATAAAAACAAAAGAAATATTCTAAGTTGATCTGTACTTTGACATCGAGATACATGATCAATCGATGCATAGAGTTAAAGCAAAACAACGGTGTGCATTAATGATTGCACAACCGCATTCAAAAAGCATGTGTTATCTAAGTTACAGATGCCAATGCCCTAGAAAGAGCCAATCACATAAGCACCAGAAACAACAATGAGTTAATAACTAGAATATACACAAGAAACATATAGTTGAATTAGAAGATTTCTCATATATAATCCCACAAGGTAGTGTGTACGCAGAGCTTATCCTTAGATTATGATAGTAGAGAGGTTGTTTTGAAACATCTCACAAATCGAAATAACTAAGAAGAAGTTAAGAATTGGCAATAGCCAATTTTTTGGAAAGAATATAAAAAAATATGGAAATTTGGTAAGTATGTTACGTTAGGTTTTTGGTTATGTTCAAATGACCATAACTCCTAGATCAAGATGAGTTAGGTGTGGTTCCAAATATCATAGGAAAGATTTTGGAATAATCTTTCCAACACCGCTGAGTTTGCGTAATTCCGAGTTTGTATGAGTGAGTCATGACCATTTGAAGTTGGGCTGTTCAAATAAGGAAAGTCAAACCGAATTTTTGAAGGATATTTTAGTCTTTTCCTTACCTAATTATTTTTATCCATTTTTAGGAGTTTAATTTGGGTCAAATCACATTATAGTCAATTTACAAAAGCTTAAGTTCACGCTAGGACTTGGAGAAAAGACAAAAGAGGAGAAAGGAGAAGAAAAATCAAGAATCGACAAGAACGTTCGAGTTTGGTTGTTGATTTCGCCAAGGATTCAATACTATGAGGTATGTGAGATCACATAGTGTTGGGTTAGATCACCCACGCGCCAAACTTGTTTAATTCAGCGTGATTTTCATCCTAAAAAGATTGAGAATTTAATGTTCTTGAGTTGTGTTCTTTAATTGTTTTTCATTCTTGAACTTATATAGGATTGATGGGTTTTTCTTGATATGTTTTAGCAATGTTAAGAGTTCTTTTGAGTTAGATTCTAATGTACATGTTTTGGGTAGCTGAATCTAAGAAGATATATGAGAAAAGGAATTGGATTTAATCGAATTAAGGTCTAAAATCCAGAAGAAAAATTAGTCAGATTCATCTGGGGAGGGTCTGGAGCGGCGCACCCCATCTGCGCCAGGGAGGCTGGGACGGCACGCCTGCTATGCGCTAGAAATGAGCCCCAGTTACATTGGTGCTGGTGTAGCCCCCCAGGGACACGCCCGGGTCATTTGCCCCCATCCGTTTTTTGTCATGTAGCCCGTTTAAATGCTTCTCAAGTGTACTAACATTTCCTATTGATTCTAACTAGTCTAAACCCGAAACCCTACAACATCGAAAAGTCAATAAGTTCTCGAATAATGCACACATGACCATTTGAAGTTGGGTTGTTCAAATAAGGAAAGTCAAACCGAATTTTGGAAGGATATTTTAGTCTTTTCCTTACCTAATTATTTTTATCCATTTTTAGGAGTTTAATTTGGGTCAAATCACATAATAGTCAATTTACAAAAGCTTAAGTTCATGCTAGGACTTGGAGAAAAGACAAAAGAGGAGAAAGGAGAAGAAAAATCAAGAATCGACAAGAACGTTCGAGTTTGGTTGTGGATTTCGCCAAGGATTCAATACTATAAGGTATGAGAGATCACATAGTGTTGGGTTAGATCACCCACGCGCCAAACTTGTTTAATTCAGCGTGATTTTCATCCTAAAAGATTGAGCATTTAATGTTCTTGAGTTGTGTTCTTTAATTGTTTTCATTCTTGAACTTATATAGGATTGATGGGTTTTTCTTGATATGTTTTAGCAATGTTAAGAGTTCTTTTGAGTTAGATTCTAATCTACATGTTTTGGGTATCTGAATCTAAGAAGATATATGAGAAAAGGAATTGGATTTAATCGAATTAAGGTCTGAAATCTAGAAGAAAAATTCGTCAGATTCATCTGGGGAGGGTCTGGAGCGGCACACCCCATCTGCGCCAGGGAGGCTGGGACGGCACGCCTCCTATGCGCTAGAAATGAGCCCCAGTTACATTGGAGCTGGTGTAGCCCCCCAGGGACACGCCCGAGTCATTTGCCCCCATCCGTTTTTGTCATGTAGCCCGTTTAAATGCTTCTCAAGTGTACTAACATTTCCTATTGATTCTAACTAGTCTAAACACGAAACCCTACAACATCGAAAAGTCAATAAGCTCTCGAATAATGCACACGACACAAAATCCGTTCGCATAAGCTGCAACAAGATAAGATGATAAGCTTCGATAAAAGCCACTAAAAATATATCAAAACAAAAGAAATATTCTATGTTGATCTGTAGTTTGACATAGAGATAAATGATCAATCGATGCAAGAAGTTAAAGCAAAACCACGGTGCGCATTAATGATTGCACAACGGCATTCAAAAAGCATGTGTTATTTAAGTTACGCATGCCAATGCCCTAAAAATACCCAATCACATAAGCACCAGAAACAACAATGAGTTAATAGCTAGAATACACACAAGAAACATATAGTAGAATTAGAAGATTTCTCATATATAATCCCAAGAAGGTAGTGTGTACGCATAGCTTATCCTTAGATTATGATAGTAGGGAGGTTGTTTTGAAACATCTTACAAATCGAAATAACTAGGAAGAAGTTAGGAATTGGAAATAGCCATCTTTTTTGAAAGAATATAAAAAAATATGGAAATTTGTTAAGTATGTTACGTTAGGTTATTGGTTAAGTTCAAACGACCATAACTCCTAGATGAAGATGAGTTAGGTGTGGTTCCAAATATCGTAGGAAAGATTTCGGAATAATCTTTCCAACGCCGCTGAGTTTGCACAATTCCGAGTTTGTCTGAGTGAGTCATGACCATTTGAAGTTGGGCTGTTCAAATAAGGAAAGTCTAAAACCGGATTTTGGAAGGGTATTTTAGTCTTTTCCTTAACTTATTATTTTGATCATTTTTTGGGATTTTAATTGGGGTAAAATCACATTGTAGTCAGTTTAGAAAAGCTTAAGTTCACGCTAGGACTTGGAAAAAAGAGAAAAGAAGAGAAAGGAGAATAAAAATCAAGAATCGACAAGAACGTTTGAGTTTGGTTGTGGATTTCGCCGAGGTTTCAATACTATGAGGAATGTGAGATCACATAGTGTTGGTTTAGATCACCTACGCACCAAACTTGTTTAATTCAGCGTGATTTTCATCCTAAAAGATTGAGAATTTAATAATCTTGAGTTGTGTTCTTTAATTGTTTTCATTTTTGAACTTATATGGGATTGATGGGTTTTTCTTGTTATGTTTTAGCAATGTTAAGAGTTCTTGTGAGTTAGATTCTACTGTAGATGTTTTGGGTATCTGAATATAAGAAGATATATGAGAAAAGGAATTGGATTTAATCGAATTAAGGTCTGAAATCGAGAAGAAAAATTTGTCAGATTCATCTGGGAAGGGTCTGGAGCGGCGCACCCCATCTGTGCCAGGGATCCCGAGACGGCACGCCTGCTGTGCGCTAGAAATGAGCCCCAGTAACATAGGGGTAGGTGTAGCGCGCCAGGGAAACGCCCGGGTCATTTGCCCCCACCCGTTTTTCGACATGTAGCCTATTTAAGTGCTTCTCAAGTGTACTAACACTTTCTATTGATTCTAACTACTCTGAACAATAAAACATCGAAAAGACAATAAACTCTCGGATAATGCACACGACACAATATCCGTTCGCGTAAGCTGCAACAAGATATGATGATAAGCTTAAATAAAAGCCACTGAAAATGTATCAAAACAAAAGAAATATTCTAAGTTGATCTGTACTTTGACATAGAGGTACATGATCAATCGATGCAAGGAGATAAAGCAAAACCACGGTGTACATTAATGATTGCACCACCACATTCAAAAAGCATGTGTTATCTAAGTTACGCATGCCAATGCCCTAAAAAGAGCGAATCACATAAGCACCAGAAACAACAATGAGTTAATAACTAGAATACACACAAGAAACATATAGTAGAATTAGAAGCTTTCTCATATATAATCCCACAAGGTAGTGTGTACGCAGAGCTTATCCTTAGATTATGATAGTAGAGAGGTTGTTTGGAAACAACTCACCAATCGAAATAACTAGGAAGAAGTTAAGAATTAGAAATAGCCATTTTTTTGGAAAGAATATAAAAAAATATGGAAATTTGTTTAGTATGTTACGTTAGGTTTTTGGTTAAGTTCAAACCACCATAACTCATAGATCAAAATGAGTTAGGTGTGGTTCCAAATATCATAGGAAAGATTTTGGAATAGTCTTTCCAACACCGCTGAGTTTGAGCAATTCCGAGTTTGTATGAGTGAGTCATGACCATTTGAAATTGGGCTATTCAAATAAGGAAAGTCTAAAATCGGATTTTGGAAGGGTATTTTAGTCTTTTCCTTACCTAATTATTTTAATCCATTTTTAGGAGTTTAATTGGGGTCAAATCAGATTATAGTCAGTTTAGAAAAGCTTAAGTTCACGCTAGGACTTGGAGAAAAGAGAAAAAAAGGAGAAAGGAGAAGAAAAATCAAGAATCGACAAGAACGTTCGAGTTTGGTTGTGGATTTCGCCGAGGATTCCATACTACGATGTATGTGAGATCACATAGTGTTGAGTTAGATCACCCACACGCCTAACCTGTTTAATTCAGCGTGATTTTCATCCTAAAAGATTGAGAATTTAATGTTCTTGAGTTGTGTTCTTTAATTGTTTTCATTCTTGAACTTATATGGGATTGATGGGTTTTTCTTGATATGTTTTAGCAATCTTAAGAGTTGTTTTGAGTTAGATTCTAGTGTACATGTTTTGGGTATTCGAATCTAAGAAGATATATGAGAAAAGAAATTGGATTTAATCGAATTAAGGTCTGAAATCGAGAAGTAAAATTCGTCAGATTCATCTGGGGAAGGTCTGGAGCGGCGCACCCGATCTGCGCTATGGAGGATGGGACGGCACGCCTGCTGTGCGCTAGAAATGAGCCCCAGTAACATAGGGGTAGGTGTAGCGCGCCAGGTACACGCCCGGGTTATTTGCCCCCACCTGTTTTTCGATATGTAGCCTATTTAAGTACTTCTCAAGTGTACTAACACTTCCTGTTGATTCTAACTACTCTAAACCCTAAACCCTAAA
>NW_006238970.1:375646-376543 GCF_000226075.1 Solanum tuberosum | reverse complement strand
AAGTTGGGCTGTTCAAATAAGGAAAGTCTAAAACCGGATTTTGGAAGGGTATTTTAGTCTTTTCCTTACCTAATTATTGTAATCCATTTTAAGGAGTTTAATTCGGGTCAAATTAGATTATAGTCAGTTTAGAAAAGCTTAAGTTCACGCTAGGACTTGGAGAAAAGACAAAAGAGAAGAAAGGAGAAGTAAAATCAAGAATCGACAAGAACGTTCGTGTTTGGTTGTGGATTTCACCGAGGATTCAATACTACGAGGTATGTGATATCACATAGTGTTGGGTTAGATCACCCACGCGCCAAACTTTTTTAATTCAACGTGATTTTCATCCTAAAAGATTGAGAATTTATTGTTGTTGAGTTGTGTTCTTAAATTGTTTTTATTCTTGAACTTATATGGGATTGATGGGTTTTTCTTGATATGGTTTAGTAATGTTAAGAGTTGTTTTGAGTTACTTTCTAGTGTACATGTTTTGGGTATCTGAATCTAAGAAGATATATGAGAAAAGGAGTTGGATTTAATCGACTTAAGGTCAGAAATCGACAAGAAAAATTAGTCAGATTCATCTGGGAGGGTCTGGAGCGGAGCATCCTATCTGCGCCAGGGAGGTTGGAATGGCACGCCTGCTGTACGCTAGAAATGAGCCCCAGTAACATAGGGGTAGGTGTAGCGCGCCAGGGACACGCCCGGGTCATTTGACCCCACCAGTTTTTCGACATTTAGCCAATTTAAGTGCTTCTCAAGTGTATTAACACTTTCTATTGATTCTAACAACTCTAAACCCTAAACCCTAAACCCTAAAATATCGGAAAGTCAATAAGCTCTCGGATTATGCAGAGGACACCAAATACCTTTGCGTAAGCTGCAACAAGAAATGATGATAAGCTTAGATAAAAG
>NW_006238970.1:374074-375368 GCF_000226075.1 Solanum tuberosum | reverse complement strand
ACATGGAAAGAAAAAAAAAGAGGAGAAAGGAGAAAAAAAATCAAGAATCGACAAGAACGTTTGAGTTTGGTTGTGGATTTCGCCGAGGATTCAATACTACGAGGTATGTGAGATCACATAGTGTTGGCTTAGATCACCCACGCGCCAAACTTGTTGAATTCAACGTGATTTTCATCCTAAAAGATTGAGAATTTATTGTTGTTGAGTTGTGTTCTTAAATTGTTTTCATTCTTGAACTTATATGGGATTGATGGGTTTTTCTTGATATGTTTTAGCAATGTTAAGAGTTGTTTTGAGTTAGTTTCTAGTGTACATGTTTTGGGTATCTGAATCTAAGAAGATATATGAGAAAATGAGTTGAATTTAATCGAATTAAGGTCATAAATTGAGAAGAAAAATTAGTCAGATTCATCTGGGAGGGTCTGGAGCGGAGCATCCTATCTGCGCCAGGGAGGTTGGAACGGCACGCCTGCTGTACGCTAGAAATGAGCCCCAGTAACATAGGGGTAGGTGTAGCGCACCAGGGACACGCCCGGGTCAATTGACCCCACCAGTTTTTTGACATTTAGCCAATTTAAGTGCTTCTCAAGTGTACTAACACTTTCTATTGATTCTAACAACTCTAAACCCTAAACCCTAAACCCTAAAATATCGGAAAGTCAATAAGCTCTCGGATAATGCAGAGGACACAAAATCCGTTTGCGTAAGCTGCAACAAGAAATGATGATAAGCTTAGATAAAAGCCACTACAAATATATAAAACAAAAGAAATATTGTAAGTTGATCTGTACTTTGACATAGAGATACATGATCAATCGATGCAAGGAGTTAAAGCAAAACCACGGTGTGCATTAATGATTGCACCACCGCATTCAAAAAGCATGTGTTATCTACATTACGCATGTCAATGCCCTAAAAAGAGCCAATCACATAAGCACCAGAAACAACAATGACTTAATAGCTAGAATACACACAAGAAACATATAGTAGAATTAGAAGCTTTCTCATATATAATCCCACAACGTAGTGTGTACGCAGAGCTTATCCTTAGATTATGATAGTAGAGAGGTTGTTTTGAAACATCTCACAAATCGAAATAACTAGGAAGAAGTTAAGAATTGGAAATAGCTATTATTTTGGAAAGAATATAAAAAAATATGGAAATTTGTTTAGTATGTTACGTTAGGTTTTTGGTTTAAGTTCAAATGACCATAACTCCTAGATCAAGATTATTTAGGTGTGGTTCCAAATATCGTGGGAAAGATTTTGGAATAATCTTTCCAACGCCGCTGAG
>NW_006238970.1:369439-373974 GCF_000226075.1 Solanum tuberosum | reverse complement strand
GGGTTTATTTACGACTTTAAGTCGCGTCGAACCTGCCCGAATTACTAACAATTCTATGAAACCTAGATCAAACTCATGATCCTAATTATCTAAATTTGGGTTATTTTCACCATAGAATCTATAACAAACCCCCCCATCAATATTCATTCATTCTATTACGTTCTACGGATCGAAAAATGGATTCGAGGAGTGAAAAGCTTACCTTTAGCCTCAAGAATTGTGAAAAATGAGTAGGAGTCACCTGGGGTTCGTTCCTTAGCTCTAAAAAATCAAAAGTGCCCAATAAGGTCATTTAGGGGTTTATTTACGACTTTACGTCGCGTTGAACCCGCCACAGCGTCCCCGCCAAAGAGACACCAATCCAACTAAAGCAGTTTTCACGGAACCAGTGAGCTATTTAAAGAATTCCAAGACCTCCATTTCACAACACACCTCTAACCAACAACGATCAGAAAATACCCTTTACGCTAAGATCAATTCTTGGAGTTCTACTCGCCCGAATTCAATTCCGTAAAGTCGTACGGATTCCTTAACACATTGGCTATCTACTCATGTAATCAAAATCATATTTAAATCACCCGATTGTTACCAGATTTCCCTACACCTTAAAGACTCCAATTTTTCCAAATCTGGACAAGGTTGAGAAAATTTCAAATACTACGAAAAAAGTTTTCCGGTCCCAAATTTTTCCCCATTGGCATTTCCATAACGATGGAAATAAGTCGTTAAATTAACCTATTGAAATCTCACAAAAATAATTAAATTTCCATTAGAATTTGAACTTCAAATATTATATTTGATAAGAATATAATGAAGACATCTATTTAAAGAGGGGTTTTCCTATTCTGAGAAGCAAATTATATAACACACTAAATAAATCAATTTTCTTTATTATTAACCTAGTCGAAATTTCCTTTACCAATAAATTCTTCAAAACAAGATATGATCAAGTGAGTTTCTATTCGATGTTCTTTATATTTTTTTTATTTTTTGTTCGTTCTTTTTAGGCTTCACGATATATTTATGGTGCTTTTAATTTTTAGTCAGAGGATCAAGAAAGGATTCAAAAATCTTGAAAACAAAAGAAATACACGTGTTTTCAATTAGGAATTTCAAAGTAAACTGATAAAGAGAAACAAAACTTGCTCTGCCACTGATGAAGAAGAACAAAAGAACCTTCTTATTGAGTTCAGTAATGATTGCGACCAATTGCAGGCGGAGGTAAATTTTTATTTCAGCAAATATTCGTTTATGAAATTTTTTGAGTTAATTGATTACTAACTTTATGTGGCCTTTTCATTTGCAATATGATAAGTGGTTACCTATTGCCAAAGGATTGAAGACAGGAGCTGCTAGAAATTAGTGTTGGTCATGGAAATTTTTTGATGAGATTGCGTATTACATGCTTATTTCTTAAGTATGAAGGGAAAAATATTGGCTATTATTAAAAAAATTGTATCTTTCTCTTTGAAAATTCTAGTTGTGCTGTTAAATGAAATAAATTATAGATTTTCTAATGATTATGTTTATATATATATATATCATAAAGTCAAATAAGTTATTTTTTTTAAAATAGCAAATAGTAGTAGATGATTACAAATGAAAAGAAGCATTAGAAGAGATTGATCAAATTATTTCATTGCAAAATTATCCTAAGCCTATGTTTTTTGATTCTAAGAATTGATGTTATGTGAAATTTGGATAAATTTCAAAAGTTATTATTTCTGCATCCATAATTTTCAATCTACAAATCGTTCAGTGCTAATTACTTTAAGTGTAAACTCATTAAGTAGATATTTTTAATATACCTCAAATTATTGATACTACACACAAAAGAAAATAAAATACAAGTTAATCATTAAAATGTATTTAACTAATCAATTCGATGTTTTCAAGGATTGAATACAAATAACATTAGTCTTTTTTTATTTTTTAGAATAATTTTAATGTATCGAGAAATATACTTTAAAGTTTATCTACAAAAGACTTTAATCTTGGGTGGATTCAAAATGGCCCCTTAAATATTTTATGATTTGACCAAAACGAGCATTTTTGTTCGTATTTAAATATTTAAAAAAATTTGATCTATAAGATTGTGGAACACTAATTCTTTTTTTTGAAAAAGATCAGAAAATACATATCAAATATCGTTAATCACAATGCTAAAAACTGCATGGATCAAACGTATTGAGCACTTCGTCTTTATTTTTTTTTAAAGTAAGTAATATAATGTATGAACTCCAAAGTTAAAAGAAAAGTTTGCCTTTATGCTCAATTTCGATGATTTTCTATAACTGCTTTCTCCGCCCCATTTATTATCTTTTGATTATTTTTATTTTTTATTTTTTAGGGTTTCGTTTTGACTCAAAACCATATTAATGATTAGCTCTTGATAAGAAACAAATTGTGTTCGATTACGTAAATTTGAGTTTATTTTAATATTAAGATAAATTAATTTTTATAGATTTTTGCATCGAAAATTGACTTTGTTCATTACTTGTTTATTTTTCTCTTATCCTATTTTTTTCTAAGTCATGATTTTTATATAATAATAAAATTCTTGGATCTAATTCTTGTCAAGTCATGATAACACGATTAATTTACTGTTATTTATTGTCTTCATTTAACTTCTTTAGTTACTTAAAGAGTATTAGTTTGTTGAACGAAAAATTATTTTATTTCTATTTTTTGATACAATTTATTTCTCGGTTAATAGTGTCAATAATATTTCTCAGTATACATCCAAGAGTTTGAGATATATGTGATTTTAATGTTCTTACAACATTTTTTTAGTTTTATAAGAATACTCTAAATTATTTAAGATTTGGTTTTGAACAAATCATGGATGTGATTTACTGTTTCTAATTATGTATGATTTGTTTATGTTTAGTTCTACATGACTGCATTGCCATCTTATTTCCTCTATGTTTTAGATTATACTAATCGACTTAAGACAGCCACATATTTCACTTCATTAATTATAAGAAAATAAAAAAATGTTTGATATAATTATGTAAAACATGTAAAAATGTAAAAGTCTATTTTACTAACTATATTATCACAACCTAAATTCATAAGATTTCATCTTTTAAATTATTTTTTCAATATCATCATTTATTATATTAATAATAGATGAATCTTTTTTCTACATGAGACAACAAGAAACCGCTCAAAAGTTCATCATTTATCCAATTTTACATGTCATTTTAAATAAACTTCATTCTCCCAAAAACTCTTTCAAAGGATGCATTAAAACTAGTATAAGAAACAAAATTTAACCAACAGAAATATTAGAAAAAATTAAATGCTTCTTTGTCTGGACTAATTTTCATGAAGCATCATAAAGTCCATTTAGATTAGAAAATCATCACATACATCTATAATGTAAGCCACATGCTGACTTACAATAACATCATGATGTTCTGGCTTAGACGACATAATTGATGCTCTTAGCTATGAATAAATATAAATTCTTAAAAAATGATAGTGCCATTTGATGAATTTTCTACTATGATAGATGGAAAATCTCAAAAAGGGAAAGAAAGAAAAATGAAGCTAAAAGCATGCAAAAGTAAACCCATGATGGAAGACTAGACGAATTGTCACATGTTCGATAGGCCGTCATGTTCATCATTAGAGGTTAATAGAGGCACCCCTAAAAGGTAGCTTCTGATGGTCCACCCGATGAATAATCACATATGCAATGGGCCGCCAGGCAGACCATCGTTAAAGGCAGTCATAACAAGCTACTCACTCACGATTATGAAAAAATGCCATAGACCATTGATGAGTCCTAAATTTGGACTCATTTTGGGCTTTATTTGTATAGATTTAGTGTCCTGAAATGCTTGTTTTGTGTCAATAACTGATGTAAAATCCTTGATTCCCAGGTATTTGGATTGAGGAACAAAGCAAGGACACTAGTTTGCAAAAAGGAACGAAGTGAGCTAAAAGAAGGAAGAAAAGAGAGCCTGGTGATCGCCAAGTCCATTTGGCGAGTCGCCGAATGGCCTCTTAACCGCCTAAAGTTCCAGTGTGCCAAGCCCTGAAGGAGAAAATCAAGTTGGCGAGAGAATGGAACGGTCGGCGGATCACCAAGTGGTTCCGTGATGCAGTGTTAGATCGCCTGAAGTTACAGACCTTGAGGATGCTGAAGGCCAAAGCAAGAAGGCGATGAAATGGGTCAAAGGGCGGATCAGCGAGCCCGACTTATTGCTCCGAATGGTCCTTCACAGCATATTTTTGGCGACTATAAATACGTTTTTGAACATTTTGTTTAGAAGCTTTTGATCATTATCAAGTATCTTATTTTTGAACTCTGAGTTTTGGAGACATTTTTTCTTAGCATTGAAGAATTGAAGTTTTCCATTTTTGAGAAATTGGAAGTGGGTCTTTGAGATTCCTCTATTTCGACCTTTGTAAAGCTAAAATTAATCGTACCCAGTTGATAGAAACACAATTCGGTAACAATTTTTATCTTTTTATGATGTCTAGCTAAAACCCCAATTCTTGGGGTGTGATTATGAGTTGATTTA
>NW_006238970.1:359187-369291 GCF_000226075.1 Solanum tuberosum | reverse complement strand
GAGAGAGGTTTTAAAACTAAGATTACTGAATTGATGGTCTGTGGGTATTGGGTTGTCGTGGGTTCAACTCGAGAGAGTGAATCCTAAACCCTCTTCCACACATTTAGCTCGAGAGAGTGAATGAACTAAAGCGAAGGTTGTTCTTATTTGTATGCTTGTTGGTGTTCGAGAGAAACCAACTTGATTCGGGGTAAATTGTTCGAGAGAAAGTTTATTCCCTCTAAAGTCTAGCTTATTCACTAATTACAGCTATTTACTAACAGTTGCAATTACCCATTTGTCTACATTAGCCTATAATCGAATCACATCCAAAGAACCCGTCTCTTTATTGTCATCTTCGTGTTATTTGTTGTTGTTGTAGCTGATAGTTAAAACCAAAACCCCATTATTTGACATTCGTGTCACCCCTAAATTTGAATTATGTTTTTTTCCGTAAATGTCTATTCCTATGGCTGATTTGAGCATATTCGTACTTTCCAATTGAAACTTAAACACGTACCACTCCCTGTGGGATTTGACCCCAACTCATTTAGTTGGGTTATTATACTGACGAACGATCATTGACACTTAGAATTGGATTAAGTGTCCTTGAAACGTTAATCAACCATCACACCTATGATGGGCCGTTAGATGAAACATCAGGCAAATTTCGAACGGCTTGCTGTTTTTTTTTAATTTCAAATTTCATGAAATTATTAATAGTAGTTTCTATGGTTTAGGTTTTTTATCTTTAGTTTTTAGTGAAGAACAATGTACTCTTCATTGAAACTTTATTCAGAGATGTTTTTAATCTTGTGTGATGATTTTTTTGCCAATACTTGTACATTTCTATGTGTGCTTCGTGGTCTGCTTAGTAACGAAAACTTACAAAACAACACAAATACCTATTAGTAAGGTGAGTTTTCTCCCACAAAGTGTCTTTTTTTTTTTGTCTTGGCATGGTTCTTTTTAAATGTTTTTTAATTTAATAAAATTACGGGTTACCTCATGTATAGTATTTGATTTAATATGACCGCACAATGAAAGTTGGCTTAGTCACACAGTTTATGGACCAAAGGATCCCCACAATAATAGCATATTTGTAATCTACTCTTATTATTTAATGTTTCTAACATTACCTTTCTGAACTTGGTGTTCCACTCATGCCCATGTTAGGTTACATAATTTATTACCTTGGTAACTTCCTCCTTATACATGTTATCTTCACTTGCTATAATTTTTTGAAAGTTTGGTTCCCTAGATCAAGTGCCTTCCAGAATGTATCTATCACGACAAGAGTCTAAACCCTGGACGTGGCCGGCACTCGAGAACCATTGCTGGTCCCCAAAAAAACACTCATTGTAACGACCTGGTTCCATCATTATAGAAATGCCAACGGGGGAAAATTTGGGCCAGAAAACTTTTTCGTAGTATTGGATTTTTCCAATCTAGTCCAGATTTGGAAAAAATCGAATTCATTGAGGTGTAGGGAAATTTGGTAGTAACCGGGTGATTTAATTATGATTTTGATTACATGAGTAGTTAGATAACTCGTTAAAGAACCCGTACGACTTTATAGAATTAAATTCAGGCGAGTAGAACTCCCGGAATCGATCTTAGCGTAAAGGGTATTTTCTGATCGTCGTTGGTTAGAGGTGTGTTGTGGAAGTGGGGGGTCTTGGAATTCTTTAAATAGCTCACTGGTTCCGTGCAAGCAACTTTAGCGGGATTGGTGTCGCTCTGGCAGGGCCGCTGCAGGGGGTGAGGGCCGCTGTGGCGGGTTCGACGCGACTTAAAGTCGTAAATAAACCCTTAAACGACCTTATTTGGCACTTTTATTTTTTAGAGCTAAGGAACGAACCCCAGGTGACTACTACTCATTTTTCACCATTCTTGAGGCTAAAGGTAAGCTTTTCACCCCCTGAATCCATTTTTCGATCCGTAGAACGTAATAGAATGGGTGAATATTGATGTGGGAAGGTTTTGTTATAGATTCTATGGTGGAAAAAAACCTAATTTGGATAATTGGGATCATGGGTTTGATCTAGGGTTCATAGAATTGTTAGTAATTCGAGTAGTTAGTGATTGTTTATTGATTACCATATTATATTAATTGTTTGTAGACCAAGAACAAGCAGAACGAATCCGGAAAGGGAAGGATCAAGTTTCTTTGGGAAAACATCTTCAAGTGGCTACTGACAGACCTCGCTTAGGAGATCGGTGATCGTCGTTTGAATTCAAGGGTGAGCCAATTGTTCCGGGCTGCCATGAGTTCTCCTTTCGTCTATGTCCACATTTTGGACTTAGATAGTTATATTAGTTATTAGTACATTAGTTGGGGATATATCTCTTCTTGTTTAGACTTGGTTCATTGTTAGATGTTTTGGTACATTGACTTTCAGGTTCTAGGCATTACTTCCGCATTGTTAGTTTATTATTGTTAGACTTCTGTTAGAGTTTATGGGAACTCTATTTCTTTCATTAGTATTCTCCTGCTTTCGTGTACTTAAATGCTTTAGTTTTGGTTTAGTTGCTTGGTTTGGGTTGTAGTAGTGGTTGTCCTACCGAAGGGTTAGTGTGCATACCAATCACGACGGTATGGGTCGTGACAAAGTTGGTATCAGAGCCTAGGTTCATTGATCTCGATGTACCAAAACGAGTCTAGTAGAGTCTTGCGGAACGGTACGGGGACACCTTTACTTTTCTTTGAGAGGCTATAGGACTTTAGAAAATCTCTCTATTTTCTCTTACCTCCTTTTGTACTTGATTCCAATTGGTATCTGGCGATTCAAATTGGTATCTAACCTCCTTCACTTTTCTGTTCGCAGATGGTTAACACTATATTCAACGTCGTCAGGCCCGTAGCTCCCGTCAATGCTCCAATTGAGGAATCTACAACATAGATCGCGGTCGAGGCAGGGGTAGAGGAAGAGCTAGGGGTAGAGGCCGTGGAAGAGTAGCGCCTGTTGGGAATGGAGCTCCTATTGAGAATGCTCCTGTGAATAAGAACCCTCCTGTGCATCGTGAAAAGATTGAAGAGGATAATGTTGATATTGAGAATTTGAGGATGTGGGACAAGAGGAAGAGGTGCAAGTTGAGACTACCGATGTTCCCCCCATAGACCCAGTGTTAGCTCGACAGATCATGTCGTTCTTGAAGGGATTGGTTGGTTCTGGAGTGCTTCCTTCTGTTCAAGCAACTCAAGCTCCCACTAATCTCGCTGTTGCTAGCACTGCTCCCAAGACGGGTGGAACGGGAGGTAATGATGCTTTCTTCCGTCCTTTGTTGGGTTCTGTTATGACTGGTAATGAGCATGAAATGTTGATTAAGTTTTTGAAGCTAAAGCCTCCTGTGTTTCTTGGTTCCAAGAATGGGGATGCTTATCAGTTTTCTTAGACTGTTATGAGAGGCTTCATAAGTTGGGAATTGTCCATCAGCATGGGGTTGAGTTTGTGTCCTTTCAACTTCAAGGTGAGGCTAAACAGTGGTGGAGAGCATACATGGAATGTAGATCTTCAACTTTACCTCCACTTACTTGGACCCAATTCCATGCTCTATTTCTAGAAAAATATGTGCCTAGGACCTTGAGGGATCGCAAGAAGGATGAGTTCATGGCTTTGGAGCAAGGTGGTATGGCTATGGCTGCTTATGAGGCCATGTTCCATGCTGTGTCTAGATATGCTACTTAATTGGTGACGACTGAGGAAGAAAGAATCTGGTTATTTATTAGGGGACTAAATTTTGAGTTGCAAGTATTATCTGTTTATATGATTCTGTAGGGAGGAGCTTCAATGAGGTAACAGACTATCTTAAGAAAGTGGAGGGGGTGATGCGGGCGGTCAACCTAAGGCATGAGCAAAAAGGGCCAAGAACTCGGGTAACTTTCAAGGTTCATATTCCAAGGGGTCCGGAAGGCCAACGCTTGCAGCCAAGCCAATTCAATCCGCTATGCCCGCCTCTGCAGGTAGTTACTCGGAAACTCCATCTCATAATTTTCAGGATAGCCAGGGAGTCGCGCCTTCGACGGGAGGCATACCATCTGGTTACAACTATGGAGAACCTGGGCATATGAGGAAAGATTGTCCCCACCCACACGTGTTTGAGTTCACGCAGCAGTAGACTAAAGCAGTGGTACCTGCGAGAAATGGTAATAATGGTCGAGGGCATCCACAAGGTGAGCGAGGATGTAATCAGCGAGGCCGTTGATATATCGTGAGTTTGCGATATTTTTAATAAATTTCACTTAAGAGTTGTGTTTGTCTAGGGCCATTTTGTATTAAAATTAATGTTTTTGTGTTATGTTCGCAGGAAATAGGCTTGGACGAGGTAGAGAGAGACAACAACTGAATTTCTGCAGAAGGAGTCACCTACGGACCGTAGGTCCAGTCACGCTCCGTAGGTTTGTGGCGTAGATTGAGCATCAGGGAAGTCTTGACCAAGTGTGGAACTACGAAAGCTATTGACGGACCGTAGATCGACCTATGGGCCGTCCTGCACATCCGTCATTTGTATCAGAAAGTCTAAGTTCCGGTACCTGATGAACACTTCTAAGTGTGGAGCAACGATAGGGGACCCACGGACCGTAGGTCAACCTACGGTCCATTCTGCAGGTTCGTCGTTTGCATCAGAAAGTTGAAGGTTCCAACCTCTGTGGAAAAATTCTAAGTCCTGAGCTACGGAAGGGACCTACGAACTGTAGGTCGATCCACGGTCCGTAGGTCAGTCTCGTCGATTGAAGCCGCGTCCAGCAGTTTATTTCCTTATTTCGTTTTCATTTTTTTTGGGATTATGTTTTCTATAAATAGGGTATGTAGACCTCATTTTTGGGGGTTAGCTACTATTGTTTAACTCTAGTTCTTGGTGTGTTCTTTGGAATTAACCTGCAAACATTAGCAATTTGATTTCCTAATTTCGGTTTATAAAGATTTTGGCTTTGAATTTCAATTGGAGATTTCGGGTTTCTTCTACTCATTACGTAAGTTCATGAATTCTTCTTCTTAAAAACATGAATTGTGTTCTTGCTAGCATGGGTAACTAAATCCACAACTAGGGTTGTGGGAACCATGAGCGATTAACAAAGTATGAATAGTAACTAAGTAATTCTTGAATAGTGTTGTTGCATGCATTGATAATTCTTTCGTTTAGAAGTCTTTTTAACGGTGGCCAACGTTAGAACTTGCCTTGTTGCTACTTGCCGGACCAAGGAGGTAGTTAATAAGAAAATAAATATCAACATAGATTTAGTGTGATACTATCTAATAGTCTAATGTCAATTAGTGTGAAGGGTGAAAAACTAAGCCATACATTGATGTGATGTCTAATATGAAGTAAAGGTAAGGGTTAGTAAATTATACACACGTAGCCAGACCAAGGTGCGGGGTGAAATTCTCTATTTGCTGGACCAAGGATTTAGGGATACATAACCTACCACTTTGCATGTGATACACTAGGAAATGATTACTATTACTAGGATTACTGCGTTATGAGCTTATGGGGAACGCATACACCCCAGTTTCTCTCTCTCATTGATAACAACCGAAGTTTGAATCTTGCTCACTTGTTCTCTAAACTACAATCAGTTATTTGTTATACAACCCCCCACCCCACCCCTATTCTTACCTGTCTCAGAAATACATTGACTAAACGAATATAATCATAAGTTAAAGTTAACTCTAAACCATATTCCTAGTGGGATCGACCCCAACCTACAAGTTGGGTTCTTTACTTGATAACGATCTCTTATACTTCTTTAGGGAGGTGTAATTTGAGCGTATCAAATTTTGGCGCCGCTGCCGGGGAATAAGGCTTTTAGATTAAGTTTAACTAAATTATTGAACTTTAGTCAAGTATTTTCCAATTTTACGTTTTATTTTGTTTTTGTTTTCTTCAGGTTTCTTCTCTAGTGTATGCCAAGTGCACAGAGTCAAGGCGAACCACTAACCCCCTACGATCCAAGTTGAGCAAAACTTTGAGAAGGATGAATAATCAAGGGGTCCGTGATAACCCAGCCATAGAGGAACCTGAGGACCAGGTGAATAATGAGAATGCTCAGGTTCAGGGTGATAATCTACTTGGAGATGCATTGAGGGTGCAGGTTCCACCTGAACCAAGACTGTGTGATAATTACAGGGTCGAATTCAACACTGTCGAATCTAAAATTGACTGATGATGCTACTGTATGGTTTTATGAGCTTCCGTACAACTCAATTCATAGATGGGACCAACTGCACAGGGTGTTCATGGCCAAGTACTTCCCATTGTCAAAGAAGTTGAATCACAAAGATAAACTCAACAACTTCGTGGCACTACCTGGAGAATCTGTGAGTAGTTCGTGGGACAGGTTCACTGCATTCATTAGAAGTGTTCCGGACCACCGCATTGATGATGAGTCACTAAAGGAGTATTTCTACAGAGGTCAAGATGACAATGGTAAGGCTGTGCTTGATACTATTGCAAAAGCATCATATGGCGGGTGCACTTTTGAGGAGATCGCTGAGAAACTGGAGAAGATTTCCCGAAACAATAAAGCATGGAGCACTCGAAAGTCAGACACTGGAAGAAGCACTTTTGCAGTTCAATCTGCACCTAGTCAATCTACCGATGATATTCGTGAGGAGATAGCACAGATGAGGACATAACTGGGGTTGGTGTTGAAGCATGTTAGTGGAGGTGCAGAAAAGGTAAATGCGGTGAATTATTTTACTAGGACTCCACCACCACCGGAAGAGGAATGTTACTATGAGGAGGATGCTTACTTGGTGAATGATCAGACGGGGGGTTTCCGAGCCAACGCCCAAGGTTCCAATTCAGATAATTGGCGCTAAGGTCAAGGAAACCAAGGTCGAAACTATGGTAATTACAATCGAGAGGGTTAATATGTCCGGGATGGGAACTACAATCACGACAACAAAACTACAACCAGAACAACTATGGCAACAAGAACAATAGAGCTGTGCCTTATGTCCCTCGATAGAATTGGGAATCCGGCAATAGGAAAGATGGGGTAGTATGTCACGCATTGAGGATATGATGGAGAAGATGATGAAGAGGTTTAATTCGACTGATGAGAATGTGAAAGAGATGCGAAACGACTGTCTAGAATCGGTTAAAAGGTTGATGCCCATGTAGTGTCGATCAAGCAACTTGAGAAAAAGATGAATCAGTTTTCCACTACAGTCAATCCACGTTAGCCTGGCACGCTTCCTAGAAACACCATCCAAAATCCAAAAAATGATGGGCATGTATGGCAGTCACTACTCGAGGGGGTAAAAAACCCATTGATCCACCTATGCCGTCCGAGGTTGAAATTGAGGTTGGGAAAGATGATGATGAGATTGAGGTTACTGGAGAGTCCAAGAATGCTATAGAGAAGGAAGCAGAGATAACCGTAAAAGTTGTCCCCTTGCCTAGACCTCCACCTCCATTGCCATAGAGGTTGGTGAAGAAGAATGAAGAAGGGAAATACCGTAGGTTTATTACTATGTTGAAACATGTTTCCATCAATGTTCCGTTGATAGAAGCTTTGGAGCAAATGCCTGGTTATGCAAAGTTCATGAAAGATTTGGTGACTAAGAAGAGGTCCGTGAGTTTTGAAGATGATGATAGGTTGCAACATTGTAATGCTATTGCTACAAGGTCATTTGTGCAGAAGAAAGAGGATCCTGGAGCCTTCACTATTCCATGTACCATCGGGTTGTTGCATTTTTCTAAGGTGTTGTGTGATTTGGGTGCTAGTATTAATCTGATGCCATTGTTTATTTACAAGAAGTTGGGTTTAGGGGCTCCAAAACCGATTGCGATGCGATTGCTCATGGCCGATAGAACTGTGAAGAGGCCCATTGGTTTGCTCCAAAATGTACTTGTGAAAGTGGAGTCTTTTATCATTTCGGTGAATTTTGTGATACTTGTTTGAGAGGTTGATTTTGAGGTTCCCATCATCCTTGGGAGACATTTCCTTGCTGCTGGGCGCGCCTTGGTCGATATGGACAAAGGGCAGATGAAGTTCCGATTGAACAATGAAGAGGTAAGTTTTAATATCTGTAGGTCCATCAAGCAGGAAAGCGATCTCAAATCAGTGTCTGTGGTGAATCATACTGTGGAGCGAGGTTCTGATGTGTCTATTGAAGAGAGGTTGGGTGTTGATGCACTGGCAGCAGTAATGATGAATTTTGAGGGTGATCGTATTGAAGACTATGATGAATTGGTCGCCGCACTTGATAGGTTCGAATTCCATTCCAAACCACCACTTACCCCTTTCAATGCCTCATCTTTTAGTTGTGCAGGGATTCTGGAGTGCCGATCTGGCATTGTGAAAAGTTGATTCGGGCGACCAAGACCCTGGATAAAGGACTGATTCGAGGCGATGCGAATGTGGTGGCACCACGCAGAGAGCCGCAGTTGAGGTACCTCAATTGGGAGAAGACTTAGTTGCTGATGTGGAGCAGATGCAGGGTGATGAGCCTGCCCCTCCAGCCCCCACTGAGGATGCTCCGGCCTCCCATTCCCCGGCTGCCAGTCAGGCCCCTAGCTCCTCCGGAGCCACCCCCTCTTCATGGTCTGTTTTCGTTCCCTTGGCTCGAGTCCAGAAGTTGGAGGCCCAGATGGGATTCGTTTGTTATAGTGTTTATTGATACCATTTTGGTCTATTCGAAAAGTGAGAAAGAGCATGCCGACCATCTTTGTAGTGAAAAGTTGATTCGGGCGACCAAGACCCTGGATAAAGGACTGATTCGAGGCGATGCGAATGTGGTGGCACCACGCAGAGAGCCGCAGTTGAGGTACCTCAATTGGGAGAAGACTTAGTTGCTGATATGGAGCAGATGCAGGGTGATGAGCCTGCCCCTCTAGCCCCCACTGAGGATGCTCCGGCCTCCCATTCCCTGGCTGCCAGTCAGGCCCCTAGCTCCTCCAGAGCCACCCCTCTTCATGGTCTGTTTCCGTTCCCTTGGCTCGAGTCCAGAAGTTGGAGGCCCAGATGGGATTCGTTTGTTATAGTGTTTATTGATGATATTTTGGTCTATTCGAAAAGTGAGAAAGAGCATGCCGACCATCTTTGTAGTGTTTTGGGTGTTCTTGGGAAGCAAAGGTTATATGCTAAATTTTCTAAGTGTGATTTTTGGTTGACTTCTGTTGCATTTTTGGGGCATATAGTTTCGAAAGAAGGGGTAATGGGGGATCCTCAAAAGATTGAAGCGGTTAAGAATTGCGTTCAGCCAAGTTCTATGACTGAAGTTAGGAGTTTTGTGGGGCTCACTAGCTATTATTGTCAATTTGTGAAGAACTTTGCTTTTATTGCCACTCACTTGACTAATTTGACCAAATAAGAGATACCATTTGAATGGACTGAAAAATGTGAGGAGAGCTTCCAAAAGCTCAAGACTCTCTTGACCACCGCACCTATTCTAGCGTTACCAGTAGAAGGTAATGATTTTATAGTTTATTGTGATGCTTCTCATTCTGGGTTGGGCGCGGTGTTAATGTAGGATAAGAATGTTATAGCCTATGCTTCGCGCCAATTGAAGGTGCATGAGAGAAATTATCCAACGCATGATTTGGAGTTGGCAACTGTAGTATTTGCTCTTAAGATCTGGCGACATTACCTCTATGGTGTTAAATGTGAGGTATTTACTGATCATCGTAGTTTGCAGCATATGTTCACTCAAAAGGATCTGAATTTGAGACAACGAAGGTGGATGAAGTTACTTAAAGATTATGATGACACCATTCAATACCATCTGGGTAAGGCTAATGTAGTGGCAGACGCTTTGAGTCGGAAGACGGTGAGTATGGGTAGTTTAGCTTGCCTAAGTGTAACCAAGCGACCTTTGGCTAAGGAAATTCAGACCTTAGAGTCCAAGTTCATGCAGTTGGTCATCTAAGAAAGAGGTGGGGTGTTAGCTAGTATTGAAGTAAGGGCCACATTCATTGAGGAGATTAAGGCCAAACAATTTGAGGATGAGAATTTGGAGGAGCTTAGGAAGAAGACTGCGAATGGTAAGGCACAAAAGACCACTCTTGATGTGGATGGTGTGCTCAATTTTAAAGGGAGAATATGTGTTCCTAGAGTAGATGACTTGATTGAGAAATTGTTGGTAGAGTCTCATGGTGTGCGACATTCTATTCATC
>NW_006238970.1:324506-358889 GCF_000226075.1 Solanum tuberosum | reverse complement strand
TTACATGATGAATTGGGCACACAACTCACTTTTAGTACAACCTTCCATCCACAGACAGACGGACAGTAAAAGAGGACTATCCAAGTGTTAGAAGACATGTTGAGGGCATGTGTGATTGATTTTGGAGGGCATTGGGATAAATTCATACCTTTGTGTGAGTTCTCCTATAATAATAGTTATCACTCCAGCATTGATATGGCACCATTTGAGGCATTATATGGGAGGGGATGTAGATCACCAATAGGATGTCTTGAAGCTAGAGATGTGAAACCATTGGGGGTTGATTTAGTAAAGGATGCTTAAGATAAGGTGAGGAGTATTCAGGCTAAGCTTCTAGCAGCCCAGAGTAGACAAAAGAAGTATACGGATCATAAGGTAAGAGACATGGCGTTTCAAACCAGTGAAAATGTTTTGCTTAAGGTATCACCCATGAAATGGGTGATGAGATTTGGTAAGAAAGGTAAGCTAAGTCCTAGATACATTAGTCCCTTTGATATTCTTGAATGTTTGGGACCGGTAGCATATAGATTGGCTTTACCTCCTAATATATCGGGTGTTCATCTATTATTTCATGTGTCCATGTTGAAGAGATATCATGGTGACGGAGATTACATCATTAAATGAGACTAAATTGTGTTAGGCAAGGTCCTCTAATATAAGGAGGAATCGATTGCAATTCTTGATAGTGATGTACGTAAGTTGAGGACCAAGGAGATTAAGTCTATGAAAGTTCAACGAAAACATCATCCAGTTGAGGAAGCTACTTGGGAAACCGAGAGAGACATGCGAGACACGTATCCCCAATTGTTTGTCGATTCAGGTACTACTTCATTCTTTCCTTAGCCTATTTCTCCTAAGTTTTATCACTCGGGGATGAGTTATGGGTAATTTGATATCTATTGTAACGACCTGGTTCCGTCGTTATAGAAATGCCAACGGGGGAAAATTTGGGGGCAGAAAACTTTTTCGTAGTATTTGGATTTTTCCAAATTAGTCCAGATTTGGATGAAATCGGAGTCATTGAGGCATAGGGAAATCTGGTAACAATCGGGTGAGTTAATTATGATTTTGATTACATGAGTAGTTATATAACTCGTTAAAGAACCCGTACGACTGTACGAAATTGAATTCGGGCAAGTAGAACTCCCAAAATCGATCTTAGTGTAAAGGGTATTTTCTGATCGTCGTTGGTTAGAGGTGTGTTGTGGAATGGGGGTCTTGGAATTCTTTAAATAGCTCACTGGTTCCGTGCAAGTCACTTTAACGGGATTGGTGTCGCTCTAGCGGGGTCGCTGCAGCGGGGTGAGGGCTGCTGTGGGGGTTTCAACGCGACTTAAAGTCATAAATAAACCCTTAAACAACCTTATTTGGCACTTTTCGATTTTTAGAGCTAAGGAACGAACCCCAGGCGACTCATACTCGTTAACACCATTTTGGAGGCTAAATGTAAGCTTTTCACTCCCCGAATCCATTTTTCGATCCGTAGAACGTAATATAATGGGTGAATATTGATGGGAGAGGGTTTTGTTATAGATTCTATGGTGGAAACAACCCTAATTTGGATAATTGGGATCATGGGTTTGATCTAGGGTTCATAGAATTGTTAGTAATTCGGGTAATTAGTGATTTTTATTGATTTCCGTATTATATTGATTCTTTGTAGACCAAGAACAAGCGAAAAGAATCCTAAAAGGGAATGATCAAGTTTCTTAGGGTTTCAAGCTTGTTTCGAGGTAGGTGATGGTTATGATTCCATAATTGTGTGATGTATGTTTGTCTTGCTTCATTATGATACATGTATGTATATGAATGTTGCATTATTGATCACACTTGTTGTAAATGAGATATATGAATGATGGTTACCATGAAATTATGACTTAATTGTATGATCTTGAGGATATACTTGTGATTGTGATTGTGGTGTGTTGAATGGATCGGTTGCCACATTTCGGCATAACTAACTTGGATCGGTTGCCATGTTCCGGCATAATTATGGGATAGGTTGCCACGTTCCGGCATAATCATTGGATCGGGTACCATGTTTCAGTATGCTAACTATTTGGGTTTGGGTTCCATGATAGGACCAATGATTTGATATAATTGTGTAACTTGAGAAATGTGAAGTTGTTCGTTGTTAGTAAATGTTGATAATATTGTATAAGTTCGTTATATGCATGTGATTATATTGTTGTGATGACTTATATATGTTGCACTTAGTGGAATAGCCGCGTGATCCAACCACTACACTGTGGTTGTGTACTAATACTGCACTTGCTCTTATTTTTGTTGAGTACAGGGAAACTTCAAGCGGCTACTGATAGACCTCGCTTAGGAGATCAGTGATCGTCGTTCGAATTCAAGGGTGAGCCAATTATTCTGGGTTGCCATGAGTTCTCCTTTCGTCTATGTCCACATTTCAGACTTAGACAATTTTATTAGTTATTTGTACATTAGTTGGGGTTGCATCCCTTTTTGTTTAGACTTGGTTCATTGTTAGTTGTTTTGGTCCATTGACTTTCAGGTTCTAGGCATTACTTCCGCATTGTTAGTTTATTATTGTTAGACTTTTGTTAGAGTTTATGGGAACTCTATTTCTTTCCTTAGTATTTTCTGGCTTTCGTGTACTTAAATGCTTTAGTTTTGGTTTAGTTGCTTGGTTTGGGTTGTAGTAGTGGTTCTCCCACTGCAGGGTTAGTGTGGGTGTCAATCACGACGGTCTGGGTCATGACACTTATCCTGGCTGACTATAAGCGGAAGACTAACTCAAGCATGCAAAAGCTTAAAAAAAACTGAATAAAAATAATATATTAAACTCACCATAAAATAGGCAACTTAAGTCTTTAAACATTTAACAAAATAAATGAACAGACTTATGAAATTCTATTTTTTTTAATCTATGAAGACTCTAACTGAAAAATATGGAAGTCGGAACAAGACCTACGACATCCTGACAAAACTGAAAAGTAAATGAAATCCTCCGGAAGCAAGGAGGCTCACCAAAGCTAACTCAAACTACATGTGGTATCAACGAAACGCCTGGTGATGGTCCTGAGTAACAGTATCTGCATCATGAAATGATGCAGGCCAAATGACTCAGTACATGGACTGTACGAGCATGTAAGGGGAATTCTAAAGCATAAACATAAGCTTAAACTAATAGAATAGAAACATACTTACCTCTTCTCGACTCACTCAACTCAACTCAACTCAATGAAATGAAATGATATGATACTCCACTCAAACATATGATACTCAACTAAAAGATATGATACTCAACTCAAAGATATAATACTCAACTCAAAGATATGCTACTCAACTCAAAGATAAAGCAACAATAAAAGATGCAATATATGGAAAACTTTTAAAACAGTAGATAGAAACACAATGTATTTAAGAATACAATAACAACTCAATTTGTATATAATAAAATATAATATAACTCTGTGGGAGATTCTCTAACCGACAACCATCACTATGAGCTATGTGATGATACAACGTCTCGCCCACGCTGCAAGAATTGTTCTATACTTTACCGGGGTATAGAACGTCTTAACTAAGTGGATCCGCTAGTCTATGCTAAAAATCACTAAGGAATCATCTAAAAAGTATGACCCTTTCTACCCACGTTGTCTGTATGGTTTATGGAGACTTGAGTTATCTGAACTCATCCCCATATCGATGCTCAATACTACTCCCAAAAATATACTCAGCTCATATGTTTAAAAACATAACTCTTTCTGTGGTTTGAGATTATTACTCAAAATATTTCTCTTAAAAGAGATGTTACTCAAACTGCTCAAAACTCTTTTGGAAATCTCAGTTTCCTCCTCTTTTAAATGTGAAAACATTTACTCTTGGGAATACTTATTTCCCATATATCATTTAAAAGAAAATGAACTCAACTCTACTCTTTCTCAACTCAAGTGCTCAAGTCTTAAAACAAGTTTAGAAAAAAATGTATAAAACTTCTCAAAATAAGGTTCATGCCGAATTATGAACGTGAACGACTTAATTCAAGGTTTTCAATAACCATACATAGAACTGAATACTCAGAGCTCGACAACTCAGAACTCAAGAACTTCAATGATACTACTTATTTTAAGAATGCTCAACTCAGAGGGTTCATGCGGAATTATAGGTATGAAAAACTCAACTCATGGACTTCATGATACTACTCATCTCAAGAATGTTCAACTCATAGGGTTCATGCGGAATTATAGGCATGAACAACTCAACTCATGGACTCCATGGGTAATATGTAATAGTCCCATGATTTGGAATAAAATATCAAAAGGGATTAAGAATGCAATACTCAAGACTTAGAACTTGAAGATACTACTCCTCTCAAAGATGCTCAAATTATAAAGTTCATACGAAACTATGGGAATGAACGACTCGATTCAAGGGTTTACATAGCAATATGGAACTCGTGTATACGATTCTTCTCATTCTCATACTTACTTCTTCAAAACTTAGTTCAAATCGATAGTTGATCTCAAAGGACTTACAATTGAACCTAAAGACTTTCATGAACTCTACTCATAACTCTCTCTTGAATGTGAAATATGAATTCAAAAGTTATGGTTCATGGTACGAAGGATCTCATAATGATAAAGTAGAGTAATGAATACATTCTCCTCATTCTCATACTCACTTGCTCGAGTCTTGAAACAAGTTAATTAGGAATTGTAGAAGACTCCTCAAAAAAGACTAAAAGGGACTTTCTCAAAATGTTCGAAAGAACTCTCAATACATAACTCTTAACTCTACCTTGAATTTGAATTATGAATTCAAGGTTATTAATGATTTCTAGGTGTTTAGAAGTCATTTGGAGTAGTTAGAATCGATAGGAAGCGTTAGTACACTTTAGAAAGACTCAGACGGGCTAAACGATGAAAAACGGGTGGGGGCAGGCAACCCTGGCGCACTGCTGGTGCGGGGCGCCAGCCTCTGAAGTTCAGAGACTGGGTTTAGGCGCACTACTGGCATGCCGCCCCAGCTCCTCTGGTGCATTGGGGGCACGTCACCCCAGGCCTACTTGCACATCGGGGGCGCGTCACCCCAGGCCTTCTGGCGCATGGGGGGCCGTCGCCCTAGCCCCTCCCCAAAACTTTTTGACGAATGTTTCTTCTCGTTTTCTGACCTTAATTCGATTAGATTCGGTTCTTTTTTTCAATTTCTCTTTAGATTCGGTTACCCAATACATGTACCCAAGAATCTACTCAAAACAACTCTTAAGACCGACATGATTATCTCGAGAAACTCATCAATCCCATCTTAATTCAAGAACGAAAGCAAATTCAAGAACACAAGTCAAGAACATCAAACCTTCAACTTTTTAGGACGAAATTACATTGAAATTAACATGATTGGCATGTGGGTGAACAAACCCAACGCTATGTGAACTCACATACTTCTTAGGGATTAAACCCTTGGCGAAATCCGAAATCAAATCCTCAAGAACTCGATGAAATTTAGGCCTTTCTCCTCTTTTCTCTTCTTAAACTCTTTTCTAAAACCCTAGCGTGAGTTAGGATTTGCGTAAACTGAACCAATTCAGTTGAGACCCCTATTTAATTACTAAAAATGAAATAAATTTGATAGAGTAAGGAAATACCAAAATATCCCTCTTAAATCCGGTTAGCTTTCCCAAAATGGATAGCCCGACTTCAAATAGTCATATCTCCCTCATACAAGATCACAAATTAGCAAACTCGGTGACGTTGGAAATATAATTCAAACACCTTTCATTTGATACCTTATAAACCACCTAACTCATCCTGTACTGAAGGTTATGGTCATTTGAAGTTGACCCAAAACTTGGAAGAGCTGAATGACTTGAACGATTTCTCTTTAATTCTTTTTGGAACTCAAGGTGCTATATCTAGTGAGCTGAACTTAATACTTTGGAAAAAAATTAAATTCCTTGGTAAAACTTACTCACTACGAAGGATGGTTCGAGTCTTAGCTCAAAACTTTTCCGGGGTATTACAATATCTCCCCCTTGGGGTCATTCGTCCTCGAATGACGAATGGACTTGGTATGGAATGAGGCTACTCTTACTAAGGCCTAATTCTAATGGTATGCTCTTACCATATTCAAGGTTAACCCAAATCCTTAGGTTCGGGTTCTATACCTCTCTATAGGAAATCTCATCCCAAAACTATTACTCTTTACCACCATATTGGGCTCATATCAAGAACCACCTAATGTTTAACCACACCACATTCAAGCTTAGTACTCTAACAACTCCATGGACTCCTACTGACTAGATCCTTAAGAAATTTTCAACACTTGACTTGATTTCTCATCTTATCATCTCCCCTTTAGGTCTAAAGCTAACACTTGAAAGCTATGGACCTATTCCACATTGACAACTCAATTATGCTATCTAGGCACACATGGAAAATTATAACTTAATTGGAACCTCATCTGGTAACATACCATCTTGAAACACCTCTTAATGCTCTTGTTACTCTTGTGACTTAGACATACTTCACTGCCCTTATCTAAACGTCAGGGTCTCTCACTTGTACCACTCATCTTTATTGCAGCTTATCACCTCAATTGCTCACCTACTCTATGTCTAGTCTTCCAGATAAAATCTCAAGACTAACCCTCATGTTGCCATTCTTTTCGTCAATATGATTAAACCCAAATATCAATATTATTGCTTGTTTACTATACTAACTTACAACTACTTGATACAAATTCAGAAACACCCATCCACTAGGATCTCATGAAAAGTAGTCAATCCTTACCTCTCAGTCTTTACACTTACAAATTTTCTATCACACTTTACTTCACAACTGAAGTACTATTCACTCATTCACTATACATCATTGCCTAATTAGTTCTATAACACTTTGAATATTTTGGGCTCTCTCTCGCAATCATAAGCCTAGGTTAGATCTATCACCTCATGAATACTCCTGCTCTTCTATTCAACACTTATACTTGGTCATTACCTACACAATGACACTTCATCATAAACTCTTTTCTAGCTACAACAGACTCTACCTCCTATGATGGAATCTTCATAACTCATCACTTCTTAGTCTACCCACAGGGGAAAACTCTTCATTAGTAACTTACTAGGTGCATAACTATAGTAACATAGCTCTTCAAAACACTATCTCTCTTTCTTAGATCACTAAACCTCTACATACTTTCCTCTAACTCTGGGCACTTTCACTACTAGTGTTCGTAATCTCGTAATTCATACTATCTTTTAGGGCGAAAATACTACCCAAGCTCTAAATGTACCATCCTCTTAAAAGTCTCAGCTGAATGAGGTTTAGGGAAGAGTGTACAACTCACTTTTAGCTCAAATGCACGATTCATATGAACATGAGTGCATTCCTTTTAAACTCAACACTTAACTCACTCATGGGCTTCTGTCAAGCCCCTCTGGAGTCTCATGACTTCCTCAAGACTCTTGCTAAGAGCATCTCATCGATAAAGGACTGACTTTTCTTTTCAACTACCTCTAGTATAACGGGTAGTCGAATGAATCTGAGAAACACATGAGTATGAATAAATCTCTATGACATAGCTCTATTGCATGATTAAGAGTATGAAAGAAGTGAGATAATTCCTAAATGTTGCAGCCTCCTAATTATAGATGTGGCGCGCTTCACACCGATAACTAGTACTCTACATACACGACTTCATAGACTCCCTAGGACTCTTGAACTCTGTACTCTGATACCAAGTTTGTCACTACCCGAGTCTACACCCTGGACGTGGCCGGCACTCGAGAACCATTGCTGGTCCCCAAGCGAACCCTCATCCTGGCTGACTACAAATGGAAGACTTACTCAAGCATGCAAAATCTTAAAAAAAACTGAATAAAAATAATATATTCAACTCGCCATAAAATAGGTAACTTAAGTGTAACACCCCGAATTTTTTTGAGCTAAGACTTGAACCATCCTTCGTAGTGAGTAAGTTTTTTCAAGAAATTTAAAATTGCTTAAGTGTTATGGTCACTAGATGTAGCACCTTGAGTTCCAAAATGAACTAAATTGGAAATAGCAAAATCTGAAATTTTGCAAGTTATGAGTTTTGGGTCAACTTCAAACGACCATAACTCTTAGTACAAGATGAGTTAGGTAGGCTACAAAATTTCTAATGAAATTTCTTCTAATTATCTTTCCAACGCCACCAAGTTTGCTAAGTTTCAAGTTCGGATGAGTGCGATATGCCCTTTTGAAGTCAGATTGTCCAGTTAAGGAAAGTTACCCGAAAATAGTGAGGGGTATTTTGGTGTTTTCCTTACCAAATCAGATTTAATTCATTTTTAGTAAGGATGGGTCTAATCCTATTAGGTTCAGTTTTATAATCCTAATACGCGCCTAGGGTTTTAGTTGAGAGTTTAAGAAGAGAAAAGAAGAGAAAAGAGGAGAGGATCAAGACGTTCGTCGAGGTTTTGGAGTTTTGTTGCAGATTTTCGCCATGGGTTTAATCCCTAAGAGGTATGTAAGATTCCATAGTGTTGGGTTCGTTCACCCACATGCCAATCATGAGTTTCTTTTGCAAATCTATCCATAAATATTGAGCAATTTAATTTCTTGATGAGTTCTTGATAAGTGTTCTTGAAGTTTCCTTATCGATTAAGTTTTGATATAAGATTCTACTTGGGTCAAATTCAAATGACCATATCTTTTAGAATATAAGGAGTTACGTGAGCCATAACCTATCAAATTAAAGGTATTTGAATCTACTTTCCAATGCCACCAATTTCGCATCAATCCAATTTCTGAGTAAAACGTTATGACTATTTTAGTAACATATACAGTGTTGTTACGAATTTAGCCGACGGGAAAACATTTAAAAGGGTTGTTTTTGTGTTTTTTACCTCCAAAAAAACCCTAAACAAATTTTTTGATTAATAAACGACTCAAAACAATCAATTTTTCATATTTTAGACTCCATTCAAGATTCTTTCAATCTTTTTTCAAGATTCTTCTTCAAGGTAAATTTTTCTCCAAGAATTCCATTATTTCCAACTCAAATACCTCCATACAATTATGAATCACTAATAAAAATCATAATTCTTGTCGATATTTCAAGAAAAAATAATTCAAGAATCTCAAGAAAGGTTTTCTTGATCGTTTACCTTCAAGCTATGGCTTCAAGGCTTCTAATCAAGTTCTTCTTCAAGATTCTTCAATAACCTTGTTCTTTCAGGTATGTAATACTATCATAGTATTGGACTAGTTCATCTTCACGCCCTATATCTACTTTCATCAGTAAAAGAGTAATCTAGGATACTTTCCCTAGATTTGAGTATTCTTGAGATAAGTTGATTTTGAGTTCTTGAGTTCATGTTTATTTTAAAAATTCTATTCCTAATTATTGATTTTCTATATTTTTATTGAGATCCTTGAGTTGATTTTTTCATGCCTATAATTCAGCATGAACCCTATTTTGAGTTATAAATCTTGAGAAGTTTTTCAAAGTCAACACTTAAACTTTAAACTGAGTTTTGACGAAGTAAGCATGAGAATGAGAAGAGTCATATACAGAGTTTCATATTGTTATTTAAACCCTTGATTCAAGTCGTTCATGCCCATAAATTCCGCATAAACTCCATCAGTTGAGTATCTTTGATTGGAGTAGTATCTTCAAGTTCTAAGTCTTGAGTATTGAGTTCCTAATCATTTTGGGATTATATTGCTAATCATGGGGCTACTACATGTTACCCATGATGGTCCTTGAGTTGAGTAGTTCATGCTCATAATTTTGCATGAACCCTATGAGTCGAGCAGTCTAGATATGAGAGGTATCATTGAGTCCTTGAGTTAAGTAGTTTATGCCCATAATTCTTCATGAACCCTCCGAGTCGAGCATTCTTGAGATGAGTAGTATCATTGTCTCCTTGAGTTCTGGAGTTGTTGAGTTCCAAGTATTGAGTTCTATGCATGGTTATTGAAAACATTGAATTGAGTTGTTCACGTCCATAATTTGGCATGAACCCTATTTTAAGAAGTCTTTTTTTCAAATTGTTTTAAAACTTGTTTTAAAGAATTGAGAAATGAGTTGATGAATAGTAGAGTTGAGTTCATTTTCTTTAAAATGATATATGCACTATACCATTTTAGGCCTACGACCACACTAAATCTGGACAACGTAAAGTGTTGCCTAAAATACTTTTGGGGACGCTTTTAAAGCATAGCCCAAGTTTTTAACTTTTAGCTTCAATAATATTAGCAACACTGCTAAAGTGTACTCTTTAATGATATAAGCTACACTTTATAAGTGTTGTTATAATTGGCAACAACTATTTATATAAATGGCCACACTATTAAAGTGTCCTATTTTTATAATTGTAAAAACAACACATTACAAATGTGGCCTTAGTGTTTTCACTAAAATATTATATTCCCTCCAACATTTTAACATTAAAACTTGTTCTCCCTCCAATTTTTATTGGGCAAAAAAATAAAACATTAAAGGTTATTTTCAGCTAAAGAAAAAATAACTATTTCCCTAAAACTTCAGCTGAAGTTTCCATTTCTCTCAAACTAAAGTGAAGAACACGATTTTTAGCTGAGGAACTGAAGAAATTGGCTTTTCTCTCAAAAAGAACTGAAGAACACGTACGATTTCCCTCACAAATTTCCGTTAAACTTCAGCTGAAGAACCCGATTTTCAGCTAAAGAACTGAAGAACAATACACTTTCTCTCAAGAAGAACTGAAGAACACCATTTTCATCACACAGATTCCTTGTTGAAGATTGAAGAGCTGAAGAACACGATTTCCTCATAGATTCCTTGTTGAAGAGCTGTTCCATCAAATTTCTTGTTGAAAATTGAACAAAATGCTTCACAGATGAACTTGCCTCACGTCTTATAGCTTTAGGGTGTTGAAATAGAGTTTATCAGGTAAAAAATCTTATCTTTAAAAGTCTAAATTCTAGCTTTAGGGTTTTGATATTCTTATGTATCTTTGAAATTCTAAATTTTAACTTAGGGTTTTGATATTCTTGTGTTGTTGATACAAGTTTTGTTGATTTTTAGGACTCTAGCTCGTAGTTGTATTACATATAAATAGGTTGTTTATCTTTGACAGTAGTTTTTTTATTCTCTTGAATGTTGAATGTATCAGCTGAAGCTAAGTCGTCTTTCTCTGAAGAACTGAGCTAAAGCTAAGTTGTCTTTCTCTGAAAACTAAAGAGCTGAAGATGGCAATACCTACGATTCTCTTCTCCCTAATATAGATTTCGTCAAGCGTAAGTAGCTACTCTACTATTAATCTAGTACTAAAAACAGTCTTCTTGTCGATTGACTGAATTTTTGTTTTGTGTTTAGAAGAGGAGTATAAGAAGTAATTGATTACTTTGGGGTTGTTGGAATGGACAAATCAAGAGTTACAACTGAAATTCCAAAGTATAGGAAGAAAGTGCCGAAAATTGTGAACCCTAGGCATATTCAGCAGCCGAGATAGAGGGAATTACTACTCGAAAGCATTTGAGTGAGTTAGTATCTATCGTTAATAGCTTGTTTTAACTTTCAATATAAACTCCTCTAAGCTAATTCCAAAGCACATTGTAGAATTGTAGTATCAACTATGGAATACTTGAACTTCTCTGTTATGCTCTCAATATGTCACATTGTCTTATTGTACTCATGTTCAAGCTTGTATGCTCTTTTAGATGTTTCAACATCGTTGTTTAATGGGAAGTTGTATGAATGTATTTGCCAAGGATTATGATTATTGTGTTCCTTTCTCCACATCTTTCGTCACCCTAACAAATGATTCGTTCAACACAATCCTATAATGCACTGCACAAAATCTCAGATGTTTACTTCTTTCTGTTACTAAACCTCAGCTTATTTTCACACCATTGGCAGAATCACATGTCCAGGCTGCTGTTATGGTAGTTGTTTCTGAAGTCATTTTCTATGTGTATTGTAGTGTCATTTTCTTTATATTGTTGTTATACAGTACAAACAACTTGAGTAGAGATGAAGTAAAATGGGGGAAAAAAGAATTGGATATATATGAGTTAAGTAATTTTAATTTTTTTTTAGGTTGAATTTTTATTTTATTTCTCTTTTTCTGTTTTTGGCTTGTTGATTTTTATTTTTTTCTCTTTTTATGTTTTTGGCTTGTTGTTGCTCTTTTATTGTATATTTGGTTGGTGATAGTTGAGGTATTTTGTTTGTTACTTAAGGCTTTTCTCTCTCTTTCTCTCTTATGGAACCTCTCAACTGTATTTTCCTCAACTTTGTCTAGTTGTTCTTCATTCAAATCATCATTTATTTTGTTTGTTAATGTATTTCCTTTATTGATGTATCAAATTGTGAAGGTGGTTTTCTTGTTCTTCTTGGCTGTTGGTTTGATCCTGCACAACAAGATCATTATAGTTATTATGAGTAGAAATAGTAGAGTTAAGTGTCTTACCTGACTGTTTCTTCCTAAAATGTGTTGGTTCTGCCTGTAGTTCTCCTTCTTTCAAACTTACCACTACTCATCTCATATCTCATTTGCCTTCTCCTGATTTGGTTGTTGATTTGTGTGTGTAGTTGTGGCTCCAGCCGGTAGTACTTGCTTGGTAGTGATAATAGGAGTCGCAATGTCAATATGGATATCATTTTAGCCTGATTTTGTCTTAGTCGAGAAGCAAATGATTAGATAATAGTGTAGGGAGATGGTTCAGGGACTATGTCCTTATTAGCCTTATGAGTAGACACCTGATTCATCATGTTTCTATCTTTTTGTAAATTTGGAGTAGTTTGATCAATGTGTGTCATCTTCCCCTTTTTCCACCTTGAGAATTGGAGTTCACTAACCTGCAACTTGGTGTGAGCTTGTAATCCTGATAACGGATGGATGGATCAAACATTAGTTTAGTTGAAAGACTTTGGTACAATTATCAAATGAAAACTTTAGACATGTTATATAGCTAGGAACACAAACTGTTTTAGTTCGTTAGTCGTCATTATATGTCTTATAAGTTTCCCTTTCTGATATTTGGCTTGTGAAAGATTTTTGAACTTGAGTAGATGAAACATCAGTTTAGTTGATGAACTTTTGTACTAACTATCCAATTAAAACTGAAGGCATGTTCTGTAGAAAAGTGATTATTTTAGTCCTAAACAGTCTCATTGTATCTTCTTATAAAGAAAGAAACCTCCTCATTTTGTTTATCCTTATCAACTCAATTTATATGCTTAGGTATATTCCTGCTTTTATGTTCCATGCATATCCTATGTGCTCTTCATTAATACATATGCTTCACTAATCTGCAATCTGCTAGAATACACAGTATTTTCCACAAATTTATGCAATAATAGCATGCTGCAGTTTGTATTTTTCCTTTAAAAAGAAATAAGATGTACTGCTGCATGTATAAAGCTATTATTGCTGCAAAGTGGATAAGATTGAAACAAAAAGCATTTAAGGTACCAGAGAAACTGGAGGTGACAATGTCAATTATAAAGATGAAGCAACATATGAATCCATGTAATGTATATCTCAGATAACATATAAATAGACACTCAAACTTGTCCTGCTGCCTGTATAAAGGTATTATGCATCAGTAAGTAGTAGTAATAATGTTTTTTGATGGTATCGTCCATCAAGATGTCTGCATTTGTTCCGATCACCCTTGAGTAAGTTCCAACTTGTAATAGTTCCAACCTGAGACATCATGATTGTCAGGGTGCGTATTCGTTGTTATGATGCTGGTTTCTGAAGTCATTTTCTATGTGTATTTTAGTGTCATTTTCTTTATATTGTTGTTATACAGTATAAACAACTTGAGTAGAGATGAAGTAAAAGGGGGAAAAAGAATTGTATAAATATGAGTTAAATAATTTTTTTTAAGAACTTCACCCTCACTATACTAGACTGTTAACCTCCATATTTAGCTGCACATCTATTTTTCCATAAATTCCAACTAATAAAGATAGGTAGGGACTAAATCATGATCTTTTCAGCCTCATTATTGTGCTTCATTGTCCACCAGTTCATCAAGTGATTTTTCAGAGCAATGTGTCTGTGAACTTTTCAAAAAAAGGCAGCAAAGAAGCTCCAAATGTGAACTTTGAAGGGATTGTGTGTTTTACTTAATTTGGTTTCTAATATGGATGTGGATTGGAATTTGCAAACCCATTATGTAACTATATTGTTTTTCTATAGTTTTAATATGCACATTTTAATCAATTTTTTTTCTAAACCAAGAAATCTTCTCAACTATTTCAGGTTTTGCTGAGAGGAAATTAATATTATGCAGACACCAAAATCAAGGTATTTCTGATCTCTGAACAGTAAAATGACTATATTTCATCCTTGAAATAATGACATACATTTCTGTAGTTATTATTATGTATATATTAAAAACAAGAATGGTAATAAGGCACTCGAAACTCGAAACTCACTATGAATCTGATCATCTCATAACACATGATTCTAATTCTGATTCTGATGACAAACATTTCTGTAGTTAATGATTTAATGATTGTTACTAAAAAATTAAATATTAATATCTTCTTCTAGGAATTCAAATATCCCATCCAAGGATTGGATGGATTTAGCACGGTATAGCAAATAGCATATTCCTGGTGTTGAATCATTCCTAAATTTTTCTTACTCTTATGGAGATCCTCAAGGAGAGGAAATTCAGTGTCCATGTGAAAAATGTTGTAATATTCGTTGGACTCTTAGGAATGTAGTGTATGATCATCTAATATGCTATGGATTTGTTAAAGGCTATACTAGATGGATCAATCACGGGGAATGGGATATCAACTTGAATGTTGACGATGATATAGATTACTCGTGTGATGATATTGATGGGTTGTTGAATGATAAATTTAGAGATGTTGCATAGGCTGAAGGAGTTTATGATGGTGCAAATGAAGATGCCAAGAAATTCTATAACTTAGTTGAAGAGGCAAGCCAAGAATTATATCCTGGTTGTACAGGATTCTCTAAATTATCATTCACACTTCGTTTATATTTGTTGAAGTGTCTACATGGATGGAGCAATGAATCATTCACTTCTCTTTTAGAGTTATTAAAAGAGGCGATGCCCGAGTTGAACATTCCTCCGTCTTACAATAAAACCAAGTCTATGGTTAAGAATCTCGGTCTTGATTATGAGAAAATTGATGCATGTCCAAATGATTGCATGTTGTTTAGGAATGATCATAAGGATGATGAATTTTGTCATACTTGTGGAGCTTCACGATATATTAAATATCTTGAAGTTGATAGTGAGCTTGAGCCTTCAAAAAAACAACATCGATTTTGAGCAAAGACTTTGAGACACTTTCCATTAATTCCTAGACTCAAAAGGCTATTTATGTGCTCATAGATGGCAGATTCTTTGAGATGGCATGACGAGGAGCGTTCTAAAGATGGAAAGTTAAGGCATCCCATTGATGGTCTAGCATGGAAAGATTTTGATAGGTTGCATCCAGATTTCGCACTAGAATGTCGTAATGTGAGACTTGACTTGTCAAGTGATGGATTCAATCCATTTTGAACCATGAGTATATCATATAGCACATGGCCAGTTATGTTGATGGTGTATAATCTGCCGCCTTGGATGTGCATGAAATCTGAATATTCTATACTTCCTTTACTTATACCTGTGAGGCGATCACCTGGAAATGATATTGATATTTACTTACAACCATTGATAGATGAGTTAAAATTATTGTGGGATTCTGGGGTTGAAACATATGATACTTCAAGAAATCAAAATTTTCAAATGCGGGCAGCTCTTATGTGGACGATCAATGACTTTCCTGCATATGCTATGTTATCTGGTTGGAGTACAAAAGGAAAGTTTCCTTTCCCTTGTTGTAACTATGGCACTAATTCTCGCTATCTTAAACATAGTCGGAAAATGTGTTATATGGATCATCGTGTTTTTCTACCCATGGATCATCCACGGAGATCTAACAAAAGATCTTTCAATGAAAAAACTGAATTCAGGCTTCCTCCACCCTTCTTAAAGGGAACTTATGTGCTTAATAGCTTACATGATTTTGAAAATGTGTTTGGAAAGAAGAGAAAGAGATCAAATGATGGCCCATGGAAAAAAGGTCAATTTTTTTGAATTACCTTATTGGCAGCACAACTTGTTACGCCACAACCTTGATGTAATGCACATAGAGAAGAACATAGTTGATAGCATACTTGGAACTCTTTTGGATATTTCTGGCAAAACAAAGTATCATGCAAAAGCCTGGTATGATTTGAAAGATATGGGAATCAGGAAGAACCTTTCAATCCAAAAGATACAAAAGATAGTAAGAGAACAAAGTTTGCAAAGTCGTGCTTCTCAATGACAAATGGAGAGAACTCAATTTTTTGTGGAGTTTTAAAGACAGCCAAGCTACCTGATGGTAGTGCCTCCAATATATCTAGGTGTGCGCAATTGGATGAAAGAAAAGTGTCTAATTATAAAACCCATGATTCTTATTTCATGTTACATTACTTGCTTCCAATACTAATTAAAAGCATTCTTCCTGATCATGTGGCTATTCCTTTGATTCGTCTTAGTTCCTTCTTCCGTCGTTTGTGTCAAAAAGTAATCACATTGGAGGAACTGGATTGCTTGGAAGTACAGATCATAGAAACAATAAATCAGTTGGAGCGAATTTTTCCTCCTTCATTTTTTGATATAATGATTAATTTGCCTATCCATTTGGCGAATGAAGTGAGATTAGGAGGTCCAGTTCAAAATCGATGGATGTATTCCACTGAAAGAGAAATGGGTACATTCAAATCATACATTCGCAATAGACGTTATCCAGAAGGTTGCATAGCAGAGACATGAGTGGGAATAGATTGTATGAATTTATTCTATAAATATCTGCATAAGGGTGTGCATACCAGATTTAACATAAGAGCCCGAAATAATGATGAATGTGACCCAAGTGATGCAGAAACTGTGAGTTTGTTTCCTAACAAAGGAGTTCCTTTAAGAGCAAAGAAAACTGATCCATTCATTTTAGATAACAAGTCACTAAGTCAGGCACATGCATACTTATTGGGAAATTGTGATGAGGTTCAAGAATATATTAGGTACCTTAATTTGAATATAGTATTCTTTTCGTATAATTAATTTTTAACTTATTTTAGTTATTATTTTAACAAAAAAAAGTACATGTTGTGTAGAGAGCATGAGCAACAGGTTAATAATCAGCCACGAAGATCTAAATGGAATAAGGCCAAGAATCATTGTCAAAACTTCTCTCAATGGTTTGAAACTCGTGCTTTGCAAGAGGATGTGCTTGATTTGACAAAACAATTGTCTAAAGGATCAAATTCCGTTGCAAAAAGATATTTTAGGTATCTCATCAATGGATATAGATTCCATGTTAGGCAGCGTGATGCAAGGCGTAAAACACAAAATAGTGGTGTTACACTAGTTGCCTCAACTACAAGCTTTGCAAGCTCAAAGGATAAAAATTCGATTGCTGCAGATTTGACTTATTATGGCAGAATAGTTGATATTGTTGAATTAGACTATTACGATCATTTTAAGGTTGTTCTATTTAAGTGCGATTGGTATGAGGTTTAAAATGATGCTTATGGCCTTACTTATGTCTATTTTAACAAGAAATGCTCTCAAGAAGAGCCTTTTGTGCTTGGATCTCAAGTACACCAATGCTTCTATGTGCAAGATCCATATGAACAAGATAGACATTATGTTATGAAGACTGTTCCGAGAGACTTGTTTAACATGAGTGATCAAGTTGAATCTAATCTCCCACAAAGTTATGAAAACGAGCCATCTGAACATAAAATGAGTATGAAGATGAGTCTGAAAATGAGTATGAAGATGAGTCTGAAGATGGGTTTGAAGCCGAGTCTGAAGAACAGTTTGAAGATGACACACCATGAGTTTCATTATTTTTGTGATGACCATATAGTGCTCACTTACTATTTTTGTAAATTAATTGTTTTTTTGGTACAAACACATTAAGATATGTAATATGTGGAATTGAAGATTAGATCGCTACAATGTTGAAGTATTCTGTTGGCTTTTTTCATGTGCCCAATTGTTGTTTGGTTAAGTAATTTATGTTGGCTTCTTATCTGATTATTATTTTATTGAGGAACCTGTACTTCTAGCTGAATATTGTTTTATTTTGTTGTTTGTTATTTATATACTTATTTGTTTCCTTTTATTATCAGGCAATAGGCATTAGAGGCAAAATAGTGAGCTCTGCAGTTTGAACTCGTTTCTGGTTTTGTCGCAGTCCCGAGTTCATCGCTCCGAGAGAGGTACAACTATTTACCTTTAAGTAATTTAAGTAATGAGAAGCTGTCCAGTTTTGGAGTTGAACCTGCAGAATGTTTTTGCTGTAATTCCCCTAAACTTGACACTATTGAACACATTTTCAACTCTGGAAGTTTTTGCCAGAAAGGTCTGGGGGTTCTTTGTTGTTTCCCTGGGTATCCAAAAAGGATTATATTCCTCTTAAATACATGGTGATGAGATGGAGTAATACTGTGCACAGAAATGAGCCTGTTTGGTTGTTTCACAATGCTTTAGTTGATATGATTTGGTTAAGTAATTTATGTTTGGTATAGCTGGTTAGAAGGTAAAGTATTCATATATAAAATTGTGGCTCTAGGTAAAGTATTCTGAATGGTTGTACAGGTTATAGGATTAGTTTAGTTGTGGCTCCGGGGATATTGTGTATGTACAATTTATAGACTTAGTTTACAGTATATATAGTGCTGAAAGTTCTGGAAACTCAGCTGCTGCAATATTATAAAGTGCTGGAAATTTTGGAAATTCTAGAAACTCAGCTGCTGCAATCTGCTATAATACAGTGCTGGAAATTCTGGAAAGAGTTGGTGTGTGAGTTCTGCAGTTGCACAGGACATAGGAAGGACAATGTTTCATATTAATAAGCTATCCATCTGTCAACCTTATATCAAAATTATATTGCTGCTACTTCTTTCACTTAAAGAACCTTATTATTTTGTAGGTTTACACCACAGGGAAAGAAATCAAAGAGATTAAAACAAAGCGAGAAGAATGAATCAATCAGCAATACTAAAGAAAAAGGGTTCGAATCCAAACAAAGCTCAAAATCCATTGAAGAATCTGGTTGTTGATATGCAATACCGATCAAGTGCTGAATTGGCCAACAAATTCAAGATTAAGAGAGAACAACTTGCAAATGAACGCGATGATAGAGCTAAGAAAGAGCAGGCACCAATACCACATAAAAGAAAAAATTCTGAGGATTTCATTCCACAACAAGGAAAGAGTAAACTGCTTGGGCACAAATCAGTAATTCAATCGTCTTCAAGGGAAGAGCTTAGAACCTCACATATGATTGCAGGGAAAGGACAAACTAAACAGAGGTTATTTCAATTTGGAAAGTCCATTCAAGAGAAAGGAATTAAACTTCATATGAATAACTCTAGGTTCCAAACGTCATTCGAGGAAGGTGTTACTGCTTGGTAATGGAGAGGTACAACATGATATTGAGGATCTACTGAACTTCAAACAAGTGAAGAGGAAGTCGGTCCGACCAGCCACCAATATTGATCTGTTTCTGGATAAGCAACAGATACACAATGAACATGATATTCATGATCCTATTATTAATGAACAGAACATAGGATTGGATGATTTTGTGGATCAAGAACAACTCGGTGGAGATAAATGTGATGTCGAAGAGGAAATTGACATTGATTGTAGTACAAAAGGTATGTCTTAAACCCTGTAAGATTTAGTACTCGTTATAAAAGAAATATCTTATTTCCTGTCTGTTACATCAAATTAGAAATATCGAAGTCAAAAAAAGTTCGAGGACAAACAACATGTAAGGATATTCACGCAAGAAATTTGGAAGAAATAAAGGAGGTGACATTTGATAAAGGACAAGCAGTGGGACCAACTAATAATATAGTGTCACAATTAAGCAACTTTATAGGAATAATTGCAAGGAATCCTAGATTCATCAGCTTGATGTACACTAGTTGGCATGCGGTGCCAAGGATACTAAAAAGCGCATGTGGGAATATATCAATGTAAGAACAATCACTCTTGAGATTGCATATTTATTATTGTTTTACTTACTGAAGCTAAATATATTTATTTTGCATAGTCCAGATTTCTAATTCCAGTAGAAGGAAAGAAGTGGGTGATGACTGGTCTTCGGGATGCTTGGAGGCGACACAAGAAAACAATTAAAGAGAATTTTTTTGATAAAAATAGTACCCTTGAGGATATGCTTGCAAAACATCCTGATGGCATTCCAGATAATCAATTCCGCCAGTTGATCGAGTGTTGGAAACACCCAACTGTTCAAGTAAGGCTAAAATAGTGCATTTCTACTCATCGACATATTTTGCATCATATCTATTCTTTTTTATTTATCAATTCAATTATCTCTTTTATTATAATAGGCCATATGCGAGATGAATTCTCAAAACAGGAAAAAACAAAATTGGAGGCATCGAATGGGACCTATTAATTTGCAAGAGTACGCGTGGCATTGGTAATACTTAGCTGACATTTCTTTAAAAATCTGAATTTCATTTTTTTGTACTTTATTAGAACATACTGATATATTTTGACATTTCTTCCAAAATATGAATTTCATTTTTTTGTACTTAATTAGAACATATTGATGTTTTTTTAAATTTCTTTTGATATAATCTATAGCGTGCAGCCAAGGACAACAACGAAGAACCATCAAAGCCTGAAATGTTTATTGCAACTCGTACCAAGACGGGAAAGGAAATCCAGGCTGATACCCAAGTTGCAATAGTAAGTTTTTTAAAGAGGATTAGTAGTAAATGTAATTCAAACTTAAAATTTATATATTGTGGGAAGGTTGACTCCATTGAATTTTATCATCTATGTCTTTTTCTTTTTCTTTTTCTTCTTCTTCTGCAAGTGCGAGGAGATATCAATTCTTTGTCAATGTCGCTGAATTATTTGCTAGGAAAAGTTGTCAGATTTTTTTAGTTCTTGATCGCTATTATAGGACTGGAAATGAAATAGTACTTACAATTCACTATGGATGCCAATTTTATTCAACAGGCTGAACTTCAGAATCGCCAAAATTCTGGGAAAACAACTGATGATGCATTTAGGGCAGTATTTGGAAAGGAGCAGCCTGGTCGACTTAGGTGCTATGGTAGATCAGTGACAACAAGTTCTTTGAAGAAAGATGAGGAAATTAGCAATCTAAAACAAAAGCATGCCAATGAAATCACTTCTCTAAAGGAAGAATTGAGAGAAGAAATGTAACATTTATTCACTCAATAGCTGCAAAACAACCCTGGATTGAATTTTCAAGATATACCAGGGTGTGTTGGATCTAACCTTGCTTCACCTATTGATGCAAGTAGCGCACAAGATGTAAGAGGCACAAATCTTCCACATTCTTCAGGGTCAGCTCATGATTCGGTTCTTCAAAAGGTATTTTTTATTTCACATTCTCTGTAAATAGTCTGCATATTGTTTTTCTTCTAGTTGAGTTGGTGTTCTTGGTAAAGAAATTATGAACTTATTTTACTATCTTGAATCTTTGAAAGTTTACTTTATTTTTGTTACTCATTGTCTCCTTTCAGCTTCTATACCTATTTTTTTATATATATTTTTAGCTGTAAAAGTGTTGTATTGTGTTGAAGGAGGACTCTAGTGATTTTGGGTTGTAGTTGTGTACCTTTTTTCCCTTGTTGTTTTACTGCTTTGAACTGTGATGGTTGTTGTTGAGAGATGGTTTTAGTTTTCATTGCTTAAACTGATTCTCATAGTTAAAGCTGTCCCTTTTAGATTTCTTCGAAGGTTAGAGACTTTGTTGTATTTTTGTTGAGTGAGTTTGTTGTCACTTGTGCTAGTTAAGCTCTGTTCTGATGTGGTTTGAGTTGTCATCCTGTTGCTGTTGGTTCTTGTTTCTAGGAATCTATCTTTCCTGTACTTTGGAATGTTGTAACTCAGCCTCTTTTTGTTGTCTTCTTTTAATTGCTTCTCTCTTTTTCTTGCTTGGTTTACCTTTTGATTTGTTGTTGGAAGGAGTCTGATCATTATCTTTCCTATTCTGCTGACTGTTATCACCTGTAGGGCAATAAGATCTTGCCTCCCTAAAATATTATCATTGTTGTCCTGAATTTTCTGCACTGGATTGATATTTAATTAGTGTCAAGCTGTAAAATGGAGACGAATAGGAAAAGGGAAAGAGAGAGGAAGTATAGTGATCTTACTTATGCTCGATGACAATGTCCGCGAAAAATTTAGTAGGATTGAGCAGCTGTCGGTGAATAAAACAGAACAAGAAAGTTAAAATGGTTGAAGGTTTTTAACAACCTCGAAATAAATCAAAGAAATAGGAATATTGTGTTACCTCCAAATACTCAGAGGCTTCTGCAGGTTCCCATGCTGCTAAATCGCCATTTTTACTCTACGATTTTATTTAAAATGGATCTTATTATAACTTTAAGATATAGGTTTCTCTTGATTTTTTTGCAAAAGCAGAAAACAACTTCAGATTAAATGATTTATGACCCTGACTTGTAGCATTAACCTGAGACCCGTCTAGAATTTGCTGTTTATTCTGAATGTGATGCTGAGGGGGGTAGTAGGGGCTCTATGGTCTAGACTATGGTCAATGTGAGTGTTGTCATGCCCAACATGCTGTCAGTGGTTGACTTATTATTAATTTGTGTCTCCATTGTATCCTTAATTTTTGAATTCTGATTTTCAGCTCCTTCTTGATTGTTTGGTTGATCCTGCATAGAAAGATCAATGAAATTATTAGAAGTAGGGAGTGCAGAATTAGTAGTCACACTTGTGTGATGAGTCTGTTGTTGCTGCAATGTTTCCTTAGGAGATTTTGGTATGTCCATGCTATGTTGAACTAGCCTGTAAGCTTTCCTCTTCTGAGTCTGCCATTCTTCATCAGCTGGCTTGTTGTTATTTCCTTTTTTTTGGTGCTACTGGTATTGTGAACTGGTGTTTCCATCCTCTCTATTTGTGTATTGCATTTGCAGGTGTCTGGAATCTTGTTTGCCTTGTTCCCTTTTGTTTTTGTTCTTCCTATCAGCCTCCAACTCTTTTCTTTTTTTAAATTCCTCATCTCTTTGCTTAATATCAAAGTGTGAATGTGAGAGCTAGTCTCTTAAGCTCTTTCTTGATTAATGAAATGGGCAGCTCCTAGTTCCTGCCCACTACAGACATGTAAAAGTGTACTTTGTGTTTACAATACATGCAGTAATCCAAAATTCACGTGCTGATAAATGTTCTATTGATTTGCACATATATATATTGATTTGGATTGATTGGCTTATAGTGAATACTCTCCAATTATGCACTTCCACATTTATTTCACTAACTTATAATTATTTTGAATGTGCAGGAAAATGCCGGTAACTGAATTTGAATTGCATGTGGCCAAAAGTAAACTTGGTCTATTGTAGTGAACGATGAAGAGTTTTTGTACTATTGTCATATACATTTGAATGCATTTGGTTTTTTGTAATTTATTGATAGTAGAGATCTTTAAGCAATCAGTTTCTAAGTATTGATTGTACAAGACATGTTTCTCGAAGTTTATTTGAAATATATAGCTTCGATTTAATTATTAGCTAATTTAATTTATTGATAGTAGAGATCTTTAAGCAATCACTTTCTAAGTATTGGTTGTACAAGACATGTTTCTCGAAGTTTATTTGAAATATATAGCTTCGATTTAATTATTAGTTAATTTTGTGCTTTAGGTCACTTGTATATTTAATTATGTGATTATTGAATATATGCAAATAAAAATTATTATTCTTAAAAATAAAAAATTGTGGCTACAAAATTCTACACAACATTGTCACACTTCAAAAGTGTTGTTGTAGGACGTCCAATGTTATCTTGTACATAAGAAAAGTTACACTTTATAAGTGTTGCTCTAGATGAGATATAAAGTTACACTTTATAAGTGTTGCCCTTTATGAGATATAAAAGGCATCACTTTTTAAGTGTGACCAATAACAAAGCAAAGGCAACGCTTTTAAGTGTAGTATAATAAAAAATAGGTGTCGCTAATTCATCACAACAAAGTGTGCCCTTATACCTCTTTGGCTACGCTTTATCCAAAGATGGCGACATTTAAAAAGTATTGCCTAATGTCAAAGGTTACGCTTCTTTAGGCCACCCCTTAAAAAGCGTTGCTTAAAGTTCAAAAGTGTAGCCTTTTATCAAAGGCCACACTTTTTACTAGTTTAGGCTACACTTTACTGGGGTGGCCGTAGGCCTAAAATGGTGTAGTAGGAACTAAGTATTCCCAAGAGTAAATGTTTTTACATTTAAGATGAGAGGAAACTGAGATTTCCGAAAGAGTTTTGAGCAGTTTGAGTACCATCTCTTTTAAGAGAGATTTTTGAGTAATAATCTCAAAACACAAAAAGAGTTATGTTTTTAAACAAATGAGCTAGTATATTTTGAGAGTAGTATTGAACACCGTTATGGGAGAGAGTTCATACAACTCACAGCCCCCATAAAATCATGTAGCCAACGTGGGTAGAAAGGGTCACACTTTTGAGATGATTCCTTAATGCTTTTTATCATAGACTAGTGGATGAGAGGTTCTATATCCTGAAAAAGTATAGGACAGTTCTGGCAGCATAAGGGAGACGTTGTATCATCACATAGCTTATAGTGATGGTCGTCGGTTAGAGAAACTCCCACAAAGTTATATTGTATTTTTATATATACAAACTGAGTTATTATTGTATTCTTCAATACATTGAGTTGCCATCTACTGTTTTAAAAGATTTCCATATATATTGCATCTTTTATTGTTGCTTTATCCTTGAGTATCATGAGTTGAGTATCTTGAGTTGAGTACCTTTGAGTTGAGTATCATATCTTTGAGTTGATTAATTTATTCTTGAGTTTAGTTGAGTTGAGTTGAGAAGAGGTAAGTATGTTTCCTTTTATCAAGTTCAAGCTTATGTTTATGCTTTAGAATTCCCCTTACCATGCTCGTACATTCCACTTACTGAGCCATTTGGCCTGCATCATTTCATGATGCAGATACAGGTATTCAGGGTCATCAACAGGTAGCTTCATTGATACCACATGGAGTTTGAGTTAGCTATGGTGAGCCTCCTTACTTCCGGAGGATTTCATTTACTTTTCAGTTTTGTCAGGATGTCGTGGCTCATGTCCCGACTTCCATCTTTGTCATTTAGAGGCTTCATAGATAGACAGTAGAGTTTGAGAAGTCAGTTTCATTCATCTTGTTAAATGTTTTAAAGACTTGAGTTTCCTTGTTTTGGCTAGTTGAATATACGATTATATTCTGAGTTAATTATTTGAGTTTCACTAAATTTTATTCTATTTTAAGCTATGTATGCTTAAGTTAGTCTTCCGCTTGTAGTCATCCAGGATGAGGGTTCGCTTGGGGACCAGTAATGGTTCTCGAGTGTTGGCCACGTCCAGGGTGTAGGCTCGGGTCGTGACATTAAGTCTTTAAACATTTAACAAAATAAATGAACAGACTTCTAAAACTCTATTTTCTATCTATGAAGCCTTTAACTGACAAAGATGGAAGTCGGGACATCACCCACGACATCTTGACAAAACTGAAAAGTAAATGAAATCCTCCGAAAGCAAGGAGGCTCACCAAAGCTAACTCAAACTGTATGTGGTATCAACGAAACGCCTGTTGATGATCCTGAGTACCTGTATCTGCATCATGAAGATGCAGGCCAAATGGCTCAGTACATGGAATATACGAGCATGTAAGGGGAATTCTAAAGCATAAACATAAGCTTGAACTAGTAGAATAGAAAAATACTTACCTCTTCTCGACTCACTCAACTCAACTCAACTCAAAGATATAATACTCAACTCAAAGATACTCAACTCAAACCAAAGATATGCTACTCAACTCAAAGATATAATACTCAACCCAAAGATATGCTACTCAACTCAAAGATATGCTACTCAACTCAAAGATACTCAACTCTGGATACTCAACTCTAGATAAAGCAACAATAAAAGATGCAATATATGGAAAACTTTTGAAATAGTTGATAGCAACACAATGTATTGAAGAATATAATAAAAACTCAATTTGTATATAGTAAAATATAATATAACTCTGTGAAAGATTCTCTAACCGACAACCATCACTATGAGCTATGTGATGATACAACGTCTCGCCCACGCTGCCAGAACTATCCTATACTTTGTCGGGGTATAGAACCTATCAACTAGGTGGATCCACTAGTCTATACTAAAAAGCACTAAGGAATCATCTAAAAAGTATGACCCTTTCTACCCACGTTGGCTACATGATTTATGGAGACTTGAGTTATCTTAACTCATCCCCATATCAGTGCTCAATACTACTCCAAAAAATATGCTCAGCTCATATGTTTAAAAACATAACTCTTTCTGTGGTTTGAGATTATTACTCAAAATCTTTCTCTTAAAAGAGATGTTATTCAAACTGCTCAAAACTCTTTTGGAAATCTCATTTTCCTCCTCTTTTAAATGTGAAAACATTTACTCTTGGGAATACTTAGTTTTTCATATATCATTTTAAAGAAAATGAACTCAACTCTACTCTTTCTCAACTCAAGTGCTCAAAGTCTTAAAACAAGTTTAGAAAAAATTGTAAAAGACTTCTCAAAATAAGGTTCATGCCGAGTTATGGACGTGAACGACTCAATTCAAGGTTTTCAATAACCATACATAGAAATCAATACTCGGAACTCGACAACTCAAAACTCAAGAACTTCAATGATACTACTTATTTCAAGAATGCTCAACTCAGAGGTTTCATGCGGGATTATGGGCATGAACAACTCAACTCATGGACTTTATGATACTACTCATCTCAAGAATGTTCAATTCATAGAGCTCATGTGGAATTATAGGCATGAACAACTCAACTCATGGACTCCATGGGTAATATGTAATAGTCCCATGATTAGGAATAAAATATCAAAAGGGATTAGGAACTCAATACTCAAGACTTAGAACTTGAAGATACTACTCCTCTCAAAGATGCTCAAATTATGAAGTTCATGCGGAATTATGGGCATGAACGACTTGATTCAAGGGTCTACATAAAAATATGGAACTCGTGTATACGACTCTTCATTCTCATATTTACTTCTTCAAAGCTTAGTTCAAATCGATAGTTGATCTCCAAGGATTTAAAATTGAACTCAAAGACTTTCTTGGACTCTACTCCTAGCTCTCTCTTGAATGTGAATTAAGAATTCAAGAGTTATTGTTCATGGTACGAAGGATCTAGTAATGATAAATTAGACTCATGAATACATTCTCATACTCACTTGCTCGAGTCTTGAAACAAGTTAATTAGGAATTGTAGAAGACTCCTAAAAAATACTCAAAGAGACTTTCTCAAAATGTTTGAAAGAACTCTCAATACTTAACTCTTAACTCTACCTTGAATTTGAATTATGAATTCAAGGATATGATTCATGTTATGAATTATTTCTAGGTATTTATAAATCATTTAGACTTGTTAGAATCGAGAGGAAGTGTTAGTACACTTTAGAAGGACTCAGACGGGCTAAACGATGAAAAACGGGTGGAGGCGGGCGACCTTGGCGAACTGCTGGTGCGGGGCGCCAGCCCCTGAAGTTCAAAGACTGGGTTCTGGCACACTGTTGGTGCGCCACCCCAGCTCCTCTGACGCATCGGGGGTGCGTCACCCCAGACCTTCTGGCGCATTGCCCCAAGCCTTCTGGCGTATCGGGGGTGCGTCGCCCCAGCCCCAGCCCCTCCCCAAAACTTTTTGATTAATTTCTTTTCTCATTCTCTGACCTTAATTCGATTAGATTCGATTCTTTTTCTCAATTTTTCTTTAGGTTTGGTTACCCAATACATGTACCCAAGAATCTACTCAAAACAACTCCTAAAATTGACACGATTATCTCAAGAAACTCATCAATCCCATCCTAATTCAAGAATGAAAGAAAATTCAAGAACACAAATCAATAACATCAAACCTTCAACTCTTTAGGATGAAATTACGCTGAAATTAATATGATTTGCGCGTGGGTGAACAAACCCAACACTATGTGAACTCACATACCTCTTAGGGATCAAACCATTGGCGAAATCCAAAATCAAATCCTCAAGAATTCGACGAAATCTAGGCTTTCTCCTCTTTTCTCCTCTTTTTTCTTCTTGAACTCTTTTCTACAAACCTAGCGTGAATTAGGATTTGCGTAAACTGAACCAATTCAGTTTAGACCCCTATTTAATTACTAAAAATGAAATAAATTTGATAGGATAAGGAAAATACCAAAATACCCCTCTTAAATCCGGTTAGCTTTCCTAAAATGGGAAGCCCGACTTCAAACAAACATATCTCTATAACACAAGCTCGAAAATTAGCAAACTCGGTGGCATTGGAAAGATAATTCAAAGAACTTTCATTTGATACCTTATAGGCCACCTAACTCATTCTGCACTGAAGGTTATGGTCATTTGAAGTTGACCAAAAACTTGAAAGTACTAAGGAATGACTTGAATGAATTTTCTTTAATTCTTTTTGGAACTCAAGGTGCTATATCTAGTGAGCTAATCTTAATACTTAGGAAAAAATTTAAATTCCTTGGTAAAATTTACTCACTACGAAGGATGGTTCGAGTCTTAGCTCAAAAAATTTCCGGGGTGTTACAGTATCTAATATGATGGTGTCTTGAATCTCATGAGATTGTGGTGACAAAATATCTTTGAATCATACCCATTATTTTTTTAAAAATAATCTTCCTCTATATATTTGAAGTACAAGATGTGATTAAGTATTTGCATTCTTGCAGCCTCTAAACTCCCCTCATAAATTAGGATCTGGACTAACTTAAGCCGTCGGTAAATTATGATTTGGATTGGTGTTATAAATTAGGATCCAACCACTATTTGAAAGAAGCTACTCTTATACGACTTTTTGATTTGGATTGATGTTATGATTATTGTCTTTTTTAATGTTATGCTTTGATAATTGAATATATCTATTCAATTGGATTTAACTTAGCATCGAGAGAACTTTGAAGTAGAGGCGTAAATAGGGTATTCTCTAGTAGAATCCTCTAGTTCCAAACAACTTTTCCCCACAAGATTGTCTTAAGTGGCTTAGCTAGTAGATCCACACAGCTTTTATGATATGATACAAAGTTCTGCATTGGCAAGGGGCATATGTTCCACTAAGTTTTTCCACTTTCAGCTTGTGGTGTGTCCTCTTCGCATTTTGAGGACTTCATTTATAGTTCAACATATTTTATTCACTTCAATTGTGTTAGCTATTAGGCAACCCTAGGACCTTGTCCCGGTAGACTGATCTAGCTCAATTATTTTAGAAGCTCCATTAGACACAATTAAGATTCATAGATGTTAGAAGTCTTAGTTTATTTCACACTTTAACTCAGATGTTTTAGTGTTCTTTACTTATAAAAGATTACTTCATTAATCCGTATCTTTGTCCATTACTATAAATTATAGCTTTTGTATTACTCAATGTTCAACGGCGTCGAAGGGTTCCTTTTGGGCCAGAAATGGTTCCGAGTGATGGCTATGTCCAAGGTTTCCGTTGCTACTTCTTATAATGATTTATTATTTTTCCTCTTTCTCTTATACTGCCATTATTATTGGCTCCAAGCTAACGGTTAGGCTTACCTACTAGTGGGTTTTAGTAGGTGTCATCATGGCCATTGATTTTGGATCATGATATGATATATATAGAATGTCAAATACATAGAAAGTGGAGTTTTAACCGAAGAAGTAAATTTCCTACCCTTCATAATAATGCTTTTTTGTAGGCCTTGTTGACTAAAATTAAACTGGTGATACCCAAATGTATAGATAAAGATAGATGAGAGGTAGCGATGAATCCCAACAGGGGTAGTAGATTTGACAATAAATATTTTTTGTTGAATAAAAACTTTACTTGTTGACCAAAAAAAAAATTACATGATTAACCTTATTTAGAAAAATAACTATTAAATTTTAAATTTATAATTATTCATTAAAATAGTTTATTACCTATTATTTAGGATATATTCAAATCCAATTAGTCTAATAAAATTGAGCAACAAAATTAATTTATTACCATTTTCAACCTACACAAATTTCACAAAAATAGTTAAATTTCCATTACAATTTGAACTTCAAATATTATATTTGGTAAGAATATAATGAAGACATCTATTTAAAGAGGGGTTTTCCTCTTCTGAGAAGCAAGTTATATACCACACTAAATAAATCAATCTTCTTTATTATTAACCTAGTCGAAATTTCCTTTACCAATGGATTCTTCAAAACAGAAGATGATCAAGTGAGGTTCTATTCGATGTTCTTTATATATATATTTTTTATTCATTGTTTGTTTTTATAGGCTTCACGATATGTTTATGGTGCTTTTTAATTATTAGTGAGAGGACCAAGAAAGGATTCAAAAATCTTGTAAACAAAAGAAAAACACTTGTCTTCAATTATGAATTCCAAAGTAAAACTGATAGAGAGAAACAAAACTTGCTCTGCCACTGCCGAAGAACAACAAAAGAAGCTTCTTAGTGAGTTCCGTAATGATTGTGGCCGATTGCAGGCGGAGGTAAATTTTCATTTAAGCAAATATTCGTTTATGAAAATTTTCAAGTTAATTGATTACTAACTTTATGTGGCCTTTTCATTTGCAGTATGATAAGTGGTTACATATTGTCGAAAGATTGAACATAGAAGTTGCAAGAAATTAGTGTTGGTCATAGAAATTTTTGATGAGATTGCATATTACATGCTTATTTCTTTAGTATGAAGGGATAAATATTGAGTATTATTAAGAAAACTAGTAAACTTTGCCGCGCTACGCGCGGTGAGAAAAAGTTTTGAAATTCTTTTCGATCTTCAAATCCAAACAAATAAGATGAAAAATCCTAACACTTAGATTTATAATTTTAACTTGATTCATCAAATATTGATTTTATCCACACAAAAAAAACGCCCTTAAATTAGCACTATCTAATACCTTTTAAAAAAATAAAATGTTAAGAGTTATAATAATTAAAAATTTCTGACTTTATTAATCATTTAAATATGTTCATTTTTATAAAGTTATGACATTGTAATAATAATAAATAATAAATTTACCAGAAAAAGGGACGAAGATATATATTTGATAGTAGATGAATAAAATAAGGATTTAGACATTTTCGTAAGGACTAGCTTAAAGTTTTCTTCCATTAAAATCATGTTATTTTCTAATGTAAATATATTATATGTAGAACTAACATCCAAATTAGCATAAAAATTATAGATCTATGAAGAAAGAAAAGGATAATTTCATAAACCTTCCCTCAAATTTGACTTAATAACATTTTTTTTTCTTTTTTTCTTTTTCATTAAAGAGACTTAATAACGCTTACCACTTAAAATTTATGATATTAAGACTTTTAGATATATTAAAAATAAAATAAAATAAATAATGGTTTAAAAGGGGACAAAGGGATAAATATGAATGGAGGAATTTTATACTAATTAAATTGATGAATAAAAGAAAAATTAAGGTCACAACACATTTAAAGTTCAAATAAAAGAGGTTTAATATATTACCACAATTCATTTTTGACTCCCACTCTTGATCCTTTTTAATTTGGGTCGATAAAAGAAAATTGTTAAATTGTAATATCCTAAAAATGAGAGGCTAAATTTGATGAGCGGACTTTCTTGATTCTTATTTTAAAAAAACGTTATTTCATCTTTTAAAAGTTAAACAGTTAGAATTTTCTCTCCTTTTTTATCAAAATTATGTTTTTTTATATCACTGTGATATGAATTGAGATTTGAAGCAAAAGAAGAATTATTCAACCAATATTGCATCATAAATATCTCCAAATGTATTAACCGTGAGAAGTGAAACAATAACAAAACAACAAAGAACTATTATTATAAGTAAAATGACACAAAACTAATTAGTTTAAGAAGATAGACAACTAATCATCACATATGAATAAGACATAACCAATTTCAAAAGAAAACTATAGTCATACTTAAGATTTATAGGAAATAATTCAAATCACCATTACAATTATTCAAATTAAACAAAAATAGAAGTGGTTTCTACTATATATTCTTGGATCAGGGTGTACCAATAATTGCATAAAATTTCTTTCAATACTTCTAAAATCCTTACGGTGGCTAAAAGTAGTGCGGATTGAAGATTTTAAGGTTGTGGGTGTTCTAGACACAGCAGGTGCAGTATACAACTTTGAGTAGCTATAAATAACCACTGCACCAATCAACTACTTGTTGCTTGGAAGCTCACTATATAATTTCATTCGTTCAAATTTCTATATAAATGTATATTAAATCGATACGAAATTAATGGATGCTTGAGCACCCCAAAGCTTCAATGTAGGTCTGCCCCGGGCTAAGAGAGATAAATTAGCCTTGCTAACCTTCAATTTATAATTTTATACCATAAAATTCTTACCTCTAAAATTGAAAAATTGAGAAGTCGTAAGGTTATAGGAGTATCAATGTTATTTTTTCCTCATTCTTTTTATTTATTTATCATGGAGGTACATTTAACACCTTAATTTTAAAAATGTTAAACATTTAACATGGTTAAGGAATAATTAAGAGAGTTAGATAAGCAATTTTTCAGTTTTTTAATATATACACATAAATAAAAAGTAAAAATAAAACAAAAAAGGAAGAATTATTTTTTTTGTTACAGAAAAGTGGCTATATAGAGAGAGAGATTAGATATCTTGCTTGTTGTATAAAGAATAGAGATCATACAAAAAAAAAACTTACAAGATCAAATGTAAATATTAATTTTAAATTATTTAGATGAAGTAAAGAAAAAACATTACCAAAAAGAACATCTATACCAAATGGCCAGTAATGATGATGTCTTTGTCCATAATCAATTTCCAACTCAAAAATTCATGCACTGCAAATGAAAATTGTTAGCAAGCAAAGTAAAATCATACATGTCAATCCAGAATACAAAAAAAATACAAATTTATTGAATGAATCTTACAAGATATATTAAATATATACTCCACCGTCCCTAATTACTTGTCCACTTTTTCTTTTATAGTTGTCCCTAATTACTTGTCCATTTTGACAAATCAAGAAAGGACAAATTCTTTTTACCTATTATACCCTCAATTAAATGACTAATTATTTTGAATAATGTAGAACTTTTCATCCACTTCATAATTAATAGGGGTAAAATGGTAAACTCCCTATGTCATTAATTATTTCTTAATAGGTGTGCCAATTCAAAAGTGGACAAGTAATTAGGGACAAAGGGAGTACTAAACACACACCAAGGCACAACATATATGAATTAACAATAACATACCCCCACATAAAAAAGATGAATAGGAAGATATATAAAGGGCAAACAATAGAGTATCAAAAGACAGAAATTTCCCAATTAATTTTCACTATAATTATCAGTGATTAATACCAAAAGTTAATACACATTACGTGAAGAGAAAACGTGGAGAGAAAACGCTCTAACTTACTATTATGAAGAAAATTAATGCATTAGTAAATATTATTGTCATGGCTGCATCAGAGGGTCACTTGGGCTTTAATGTAAAGATGTACGTGGATTGGCTGTTACCAAGGAATATTCAATTTGTTAAGTATTTGTTAATTAAATTAGTTAGTAAATAGATTATGTAGAGAAATGAAGAAAAAATGTCAAAAAAAAGGAGAAAAAAGAAAAATGTCATTGGAGGCCATAGAGAGATGTCACATCACATTTTCTATGTTTCTCTTTTATTATACTAGATATAGGACCCCGTGCCAGCACGAGGCCCAATATATGTTACTGTTTCTGTTTTAATTTATGTGGTACATATGAAATTTGAAGTGAATCAATTTTTTAGTATGTTTTTATATATTTTAAGTTGCTAATTATTTGTATTTAGAGTATGTTTTACGTAAATATATTAGAAATCACAATAATTAACAAGTTAATATAAAAAATAACTTATAAAAAATTCATTGACTTTTGAAATTTCATTTGTATCACATAAATCAGGACCGAGTAATATATATGAAAATTACATAAAACGTACTATAACTCAGAATAATTAGCAACTTAAAATATCTATATATCTATATTTCTCTCAATTTATGCGGCATAGATGAAATTTTGAAAGTTAACAAAAACTGTTTATATGTTTTGAAATATTTTAAGCTATTAATTATTATGATTTATTATACTTTTTACATAAAAAAAATTATTTATATAAAGTATAAAAGAGAAAATTTAGAAAAAGGAAACATAAATGTCAGCAGGAGTCCAATCTATGTTAATTTCTATGTTTTAATTATTGTAATACCGATTGAATTTGGAGAGCCAACTAAAAAATTTTAAAGGTTTTTTTTT
>NW_006238970.1:284154-319342 GCF_000226075.1 Solanum tuberosum | reverse complement strand
CCACTTATATATGTACAAGTACTTTAATGCAATGGAAGGACCAACATTGTACAAGTACTTTAATGCAATGTTGGTCCTTTCCAACTCTCACTTCTAAATAAGGAGATATCTGCATCAGAGGGTCACTTGGGCTGTAATGTAAAGATGTACGTGGATTGGCTGTTACAAAGGAATATTCAATTTTTTTAAGTATTTGTTAATTAAATTAGTTAGTAAATAGATTATGTAGAAAAATGAAGAAAAAATGTCAAAAAAAGGAGAAAAAAAAATGTCATTGGAGGCCATAGAGAGGTGCCACATCACATTCTCTATGTTTCTCCTTTATTATATATTATACTAGTATACGTGCCCACGCGTTGCGCGGATGATTTAAAATGTAATAATTTTATAATTAAAAATAATTAATAAAATATATTATGCACTTAATAATATATTTAATTTGTTATAATAATAATAATACAAATTATTAACTTATTTATTTTAGCACATTGAATTAATATTATTAGTACATAGTTTATTTTATCGTATTAAAATATTATATCTATTACTATATCAGCTACGCTTTTAGTTTTATAATATAACAGGTTGAATTCTTTGTAAGGATACTATTAATTTTATGATCAATCTTATCTTTGATCAAATATCAAATACTTCAAATATTTTTATTTGTTTGTGCTTTATTCTATAGATAGATAGATATATAGATAGATTGTATCTTTCTCTTTGGAAATTTTAGTTGTGATGTTAAATGAAATTAAATATAGATTTTCTAATGATTATGCTTTTATATATATATATAAATTATTTTTAAAAAATAGCAAATAGTAGTAGATGATTACAAATGAAAAGAATCATTGGGAGAAATTGAACAAATTATTTCATTGCAAATTTATTGTAACCCTATGTTTTTTTAGCTGAAATTTTGATAAATTTCAAAAGCTATTATTTCTATATTCATAATTTTCAATCTACAAAGCGTTCAATGCTAATTACTAAAAGTGTAAACTCATTAAATGTATATTTTTAATCTACCTCGAATTATTGATACCACACACAAAAGAAAATAAAATACAAGTCAATCATTAAAATATATTTAAGGAAAACTTTTCAAAACAACAATATTTTAGCTTCTTATAGGACTCCTTAGCCATATTTTCAATATTTATTTAAAATGTCAACAGTTTAGTTTGTTAAGGTTTAAGTTATGTATTTTTTTAAAAAAAATTTAATTGGAAAGAATACAAATATTTAACAACCGAATGGAGAAAATTATGGGATAAAATATTTCAAAAAAGGTAAAAAACTTTCAATTTTTTCATCAATTACACGTATTCAAAGGAGAAATAAATAAGTGGGCCTCTATCCATTGTTCTTTGAAGAGTCTTTCTCCATTGTTCTTAAAAATTCAAAAATAAGTTTCAAATCAGTCGACTCTTTTCCGAATTCAATCTTTATCGAATTGACTTTGACAGATTTTTGAAACGATCGTTTTGGATAGCATAGTCAATTCCACGGATTTCTTTAAAGTTTGATATTATCGGTAAAAAGTAAAAAAAAAGATTAAGTATTCTTTTTAATTGTTGATTATTTAATTTGTTTATAAGTGATATTCGTAAATCTCGATTAGAAAATTGGGTAGAATTTTTTTTGGGATGAATGCAGTGGAATGTTTGTATGTATTGAGATTTTAACCTTTTTACGAAATATTGTAGCCATTCGAGGATTTATAATGAATGAAAATGCGTGTTTTTTTGTTTTTGTAGCTAATGTTTTTGAATACAACAAATATAATATAGCCCAATACAATTATGTAATGAGTAACTTATTTGGGATACAATTGGCAAAATGTATGTGTTATAATAATTTATGGTTGATTTGTACTGAATACCAGATACAAATGAGTACATGATACAATTTTGTTTTTTGTAATTGGTGTTTTTGAATACAACAAATATAATATAGCCCAATACAATTATGTAATGAGTAATTAATTTGGGATACAATCGGCAAAATGCATGTGTTATAATAATTTATGGTTGATTTGTACTGAATACTGGATACAAATTATTAGTGAAAAATTACAATATAACAAAAAATACAAGATTACAATTGAAACAAAATGAAGAAACATAAATCTCTTCAGGCTGAGGCGCGGATATCTCGCTCTCTTTAAGGAGATTCAAGTCCACTGCCGCAAATGTTTTTTCACCGATCCCGCAGTAGTCCTTCTTGACTTGTCCCCTCCAGAATACAACAACCTTCCACAATGTATAACTCAATAACTCTGGACAAGAGCTGAGTCCAAAGCTCCACAAAAAGAACACCTCCTTTCAACTAATAAGAACTCTCTTTTTGACAAACTTTATGCACTCTATATTTTTCTTGTGTATCTAAACCAAATGAAGACCACCACTATTTATACTAGAAGAAATCTTCCTAGCAATGAATAAGAAGATAAATAGTGTAGTAAATAGTGAAGATAATGGGCTTAGGAGGTACATAGGTTACCAGGATAATGGAGGAATTAAGAATGGAATAATGAAAGGGGTAACCAATGCCTCTAACGTGCAAATGCAAAACTGCCCAAGATGTTGACCACAACGTTCACTGGAACGTTATAGGATATATGACATCTGCCAATAAAGCCAAGAATAATTGGCATTAACATGACCAAAATAATGGTTAGGCAGCATTAAGTCACAAATAAAAAAGCTACTTTAATATAAAATAATATTAAAATGTTTAATAACCAACAATCCCCATTCATAATAATATTAGATAAGAGAGTATATCAGCTGAAGGAAGACTACTATGCATAATGAAGGTGTACTCTGCATTGAACCTCCATTTAGTGAAACAGTAACTTTTACTCCAGATTCGTAGTGGTCTCAGACTTGAACTATGACTGCTTGAGGGAAATACAATATCACTACTCACACATAATAATCAAGGTGTTGACATGAGCTTTAAAGCCAGCACATTATGGCCATGTGCTATCCCAGTTTCATGAGTGCTTTTGAGAATAAGCCAATTCTCATAGGAAGCGACCTACTTCCACACATCACATAGGTGAAATCTATCGAGAGTGTCCTGTAAGTTTAACACTCCACCCATACGGGCTACATATATTCATTAAGAGTTTTATCAACTCAACCTTCACAAACTACAGGAAACAATGCACTCACATCATAGGGAGGGAATAAAAAGATTGTGCATTTTTCACAACAAGTCATCATATGATTAGTTTTTCCCTTTGAACCTGGTTATAGGATCTCTAGTCCCCAGGTTGGCTTTCCTCATATATGACTCAAGGATTTGTAAGCTTCAATCCCATCCCCCTCGATGTGCTCCAAACCTTTTCTTTTGTTAAGGCCTTAGTAAGAGGATCTGCAAGATTATCACAAAATTTGACATAATCAACATTAATGGTACCATTTGTCAAATACGATCTTATATTAATGTGTTTCCTCCTTATAGGTCTGGATTTACCGTTATAATAGTGGTTTGAACTCTACCAATTGCAGCAGTGCTATCACAATGAATTAAAATATGAGGAATTGGTTTTTCAAAATAAGGTATTTGAAATAATAAATCTCTTAACCAATTCGCTTCCTCACAAACTGAAGCTAAAGCAATTAGTTCAGCCTCCATGGTAGAGTTAGCAATTATAGTTTGCTTTTTTGATCTCCAACAAATAGCACCACCACCCAAAGTAAAACATAACCAGTGGTAGAACAAGAATCACCTGATAAAGTATTTCGATCTGCATCACAAAAGCCTTCAAGTACAACAAGATATTTTTATAGAACAAATCACAACTTTTCGTTCCAATTAATTTTTATAGAACAAACCACAATTTTTCGTTCCAATTAAATATCTCATAACTCTTGTTACAGCATGCCAATGTTCATTACCTGGCTTGCTTGTAAACCTGCCAAGTACTCCTACTGCATATGCAATATCAGGCCTAGTACAATCAGTCACATACCTCAAACTTCCGATTATGCTAGCATATTCCTTTTGATTTATTACATCATTTTCACTTTCAACAGGAAATAAGTGAACACTTGAATCAAAAGGAGTTGCAACATGCTTGCAATCAAGAAAGTTATATTTTTTCAAAATTTTCTCAACATAATGTGACTGGTCAAGGAAAATTCCATCACATGTTCTTGTTATTTTTATTCCAAGAATAAAATTTGCCTCACCAAGATCTTTCATGTCAAAATGTCTTCTAAGAATATTCTTAGCTTCATCAATAACATTCATGTTAGAGCCAAAGATCAACAAATCATCAACATATAGGCAAATAATCACATGTGAATTATTCCAAGACTTATGATAAATGCACTTATCACACTCATTTGTTTTAAAACCATTTTCAATCATGCAGGAATCAAACTTTTCATGCCATTGCTTTGGTGTCTGTTTCAAGCCATATAGGGATTTAGTAAGTTTACATACTTTGCTTTCTTGGTCTGCTTCAACAAAAGACTCGAGTTGTTCCATATAAATTTCCTCATTTAGGTCTTCATTTAAAACAGCAGTTTTTACATCTATTGCTTTCTTGTATATATCCTTTTTCTAGTAATTCATTTATATGTATCTTAAATTCTGTTAAGTCATTAAAATTGTACTTTAATGGTTTTTGAGTTATTATACTATTATTATCAATTAGCTCAATTTTTACTTTTGTTTTATGTTTTTCCCATCCTTGTAAAGCTCTCCAACAATCATTATAAAATCTTGAGTTTGGTCTACCACTGATTTGTTGTCCACCATTTGGAAATGAAAAAATCTACTAGCCGCATATTTTTTCGCTCCAGCCTCTTCGATATCATACTTACTCTGCAATGCTTTCCAAATTCTCTTTGCACTAGAGTAAGTTCTATCATAATAATCATAAAAAATATTAGATAGACAATTAAGAATATAATACCGACACTTATAGGAATCACCATCGTACTTTTTCACTTTCTCTAGATGAGAAATAGTTTCATCATAATTCGTAGAGGTGATGTCTACTTTATTAGGATTCTTCTCAGTTAACACATAAGACACATTGAGAAGACTTAAGTAGAAAAGTACTTTACCCTTTCATCTCTTAAAATGGTTACCATTGAACCGAAATGCCTTGTTAAGGTCTCCCATCTTGACATTCACAGTTTTTTCAATTGTAGCCATGGTGAATCTCCTTAAAAATTTTAGTGAAAAATTACAATATAACAAAAAATACAAGATTACAATTGAAATAAAATGAAGAAACATAAATCTCTTCAGGCTGAAGCACGGATATCTCGCACTCTTTAAGGAGATTCAAGTCCACTGCAACAAATGTTTTTTCACCGGTCTAGCAGTAGTCCTTCTTGACTTGTCCCCTCCAGGATACAACAGCCTTCCACAAAGTATAAACTCAACAACTCTGGACAAGAGTTGAGTCCAAAGCTCCACAAAAAGAACACCTCCTTTCAACTAATAAGAACTCTCTTTTTGACAAACTTTATGCACTCTATATTTTGCTTGTGTATCTAAATCAAATGAAGACCACCACTATTTATACTAGAAGAAGTCTTCCTAGCAATGAATAAGAAGATAAATGGTGTAGCAAATAGTGAAGATAATGATCTTAGGAGTTACATAGGTTACAAGGATAACAGAGGAATTAAGAATGGAATAATGAGAGGGGTAACCAATGCCTCTAACGTGCAAATGCAAAACTGCCCAAGATGTTGACCACAACGTTCACTGGAACGTTATAGGATATATGACATCTGCCAATAAAGCCAAGAATAATTGGCATTAACATGACCAAAAAATGGTTAGGCAGCATTAAGTCACAAATAAAAAAGCTATTTTAATAGAAAATAATATTAAAATGCTTAATAACCAACACAAATGAGTACAAAATACAATTTTAATTTTTGTAGTTGGTGTTTTTGAATATAACAAATATATTGTAGCCCAATATAATTAAGTAATGAGTAACTAATTTGGATACAAACGACAAAATTTATGTGTTATAATAATTTATTGTTGATTTGTAGTGAGTAGTGAATACAATTGATTACTGGATACAATTTTATGCTTTAACTAAGGAGGAAAAATACATAAAATTTCTAATAGTGCATTCTGAAAAAAAAAATCTAATATAATTGTGTCTGGTATATGAATATGAATTTGTATTTATTAATGTAGTTATGTCAAACATTAGTTTTTTAATCACGTAAAATATGATGTATGAATACTATTGTAGATTACTACAATCTACTAAAATCTCAAATATAAAAAAATCACAAAAAATCAAACAATAGTGTTTAAAAGACGAAATCTTTACAAAATACTTGGTGAATATGAAAATAAACTCATAACAAAATCGGGAAAAAAAATAGAAAATTCGAAATACAAAATACTTGGTGAATATGATTACAAAATCACAAGAAATCTCATAAAATATTTGGTGACTTCGAATTTACCTTTATAAATCACAATCTTTTGAATTAATTGAGAGATTTCTTGAACAAATTGTGGGAAATTGAAGAGTTAATTTTCTTGAACAAGAAATGAGTTCACAATGGTGAAAACAGGAAGAGAGAGAGAAAGTAGTGACTTGGGGTAAAACCTAGAAAGATGGGTAAGTGGATAGTGGGTGAATTTTTTTTCTTTTTTATTGGGTAGTGGTGTAGAAATTGGTCCAATGTGGGCCTGATTTGAGAAATAAAAGGAAAGAAAACTAATTATATTAGTATACAATTTATTTTCTAAAATATTGACATTTTGACATTTTTAATAATTATTTTAAAGTGTAGATGCTTTTAATAATTATGTTAGAAATTATGACTAGTTTTCTAATTTTCCCTATATTTAAATAATCAATTCAACGTTTTCATTGATTGAATACAAAAAACATTCATCCTCCTTTTAATTTTTAGAATAATTTTGACGTATCGAGAAATATAGTTTAAAGTTTATCTACATAGGACTTTAATCTTGGTGGGTGCAAAATGGTCCCTTAAATATTTTTTGATTTGACCAAAGCAAGAAATTTTGTTCTTATCTAAATAATTAATAAATTTTATCAATTAGATTGTGGAACTGTAATTTTTTCTTTTTTGAAAAGACCAGAAAATTCATACAAAATATTGTGAATCACAATGCTTAAAATTGCATGGATCAAACATCGTCTTTATTTTTGTAAAATAAGTAATATAATGTATGAACCCAAAAGTTAAAAGAAAAGTTTGTCTTTATGCTCAATTTTGATGATTTTCTCTAATCGCTTTCTTCGCCCCATTTATTATCTTTTGATTATTTTTCTTTTCTTTTTTTGGGTTTCTTTTCAACTCAAACCCCTATTAATGATAATCTATTGATAAGAAATAAATTGTTTTCGATTACGTAACTTTTAGTTTATTTTAATAATAAAACAAGGTAATTTTTATAGATTTTTACATCGAAAATTGACTTTGTTCATTACTTGTTTATTTTTCTCGTGTTCTATTTTTCTCTAAGTTATGATTTTTACATAATAATAAAAGTCTTGGATCTAATTCTTGTCAATCCATGGTAACATGGTTAATTTACTATTATTTGTTGTCTTCATTTAACTTCTTTAGATACTTAAAGAGTATTAGTTTGATGATCGAAGAATTTTATTTCTATTTTTTTATACTATTAATTTCTCGGTTAATAGTGTTTATAATATTTCTCTGTATGCAGCCAAGAGTTTGAGATATATGTAATTTTAATGTCCTTGCATCATTTTTTAAGTTTTATAAGAATACTCTAAATTATTTAAGATTTGATTTTGAACTAATCATGGAAGCTATTTGCTTTTTCAAATTATCTATCTGATTTGTTTATGTTTAGTTCTATATTTCCATCTTATTTCCTCCATGTTTTAGATGATACTAATCGACTTAAGACATTCAACATATTTCACTTCATTAATTATAAGAAAATATAATTTTTTTTTTGAGATAGTTATATAAAACATGTAAAATTATAAAAGTTGATTTTACTAACTATACTATCAAAACCTTAATTGATAAGGTTTCATCTGTTAAACTATTTTTACAATATCATAATTCGTTATATTAATAGATGCATCCTTTTTTACATGAGACACCACAAAATGGTTCAAAACATCCGATTTCACATGTCATTTTAAATAAACTTCATTCTCTCAAAAGCTCTTTGAAATGATGCATTAAAAAATAGTAGAAGAACAAATTTAACCAATCAAAATATTAAAAAAAAATTAAATGCTTCTTTGTCTGAACTAATTTTCATGAGGGATCATAAAGTCCATTTAGATTAGAAAATCATCACATACATCTATAATGTAAATCACATGCTGACTTACAATAATATCCTGATGCTCTAGCCTTAGAGGACATATTTGGTGCTCTTAACTATGAATAAGTACAAATTCTTAAACAATGATAGTTTTATTTAATGAATTTTCTATTATGATAGAAGGGAAATCTCAAAAAAGGGAAAGGAAGAAAAATGAAGCTAAAAATATGCAAAAGTAGACCCATGAAGAAAGCCTAAACGAATTGTCATAGGTTCGACGGGCCATCGTGTCCATCGTTAGAGGTTAATAGGGGCACCCCTAAAAGGTAGGTTCTGACAATCCACCCGATGAATTATCACATATGCGATGGGACGCTAGACAGACCATCATTAAGGGCAGTCGTACCAAGATACTAACTAACGATTACGGAAAATGCAAATGGACCATCACATCTATGATGGGCCGTCAGATGAAACGTCGGACAAACTTCGAAGGGCCAGCTGTTTTTTTTTTATTTCAAATTTCATGGAATTATTAATAGTATTTTCTAGGGTTTAAAGTTTTTTTATCTTTAGTTTTTAGTGAAGAACAATGTACTATTTATTGAAAGTTTATTCAGAGATTTTTTTAATCTTGTGTAATGATTCTTTTTCGATACTTGGATATTTCTATGTGTACTTCCTACTCTGCTTAGTACACAAAACTTACAAAAAAACCCAAATAACTTTTAGTAAGGTGAGTTTCCTCCCACAAGTGTCTCTTTTTTATTTTGTCTTGAATGACTTTTTAAAAAAATAAATATATATTACAATAACTGGTTACCTCTTGTGTAGTGTTTGATTTAACATGACCACACAATGAAAGCTGACATAGTCAGGCAGTTTAATGATCAAAGGTTCCCCACAATAACAGTATATTTATAGTCTAATCCTATTATCTAATGTTTCTAACATTACCTTTCTGTAGTTGGTGTTCCACTCATGCCCATGTTTGGTTACATCATTTATTACCTTTGTAACTTCCTTCTTATATATGTTATCTTTACCTGCTACAGTTTTTTGAAAGTTTGGTTCACTAGATCAAGTGTCTTCCAGAATGTATCTAATATGATGGTGTCATGAATCTCATGATATTGTGGTGACAAAATATCTTTGAATCTTATTGATGATTTTTATAAAAAAAATGTCCTCTATATATTAGAAGTACAAGATGCTATTAACTGTTTGCATTCATGCAACCACTAAACTCCACTTATAAATTAGGATGTGGACTACCTACATCCATGATTTGGATTGGTGTTATAAATTAGGATGCAACACTATTTGAAAGAAGCTACTCTTATACACTTTTTGATTTGGATTGCAGTTATGATTATTGTCTTTTCTAATGTTATGCTATGATAATTGAATTTATTTATTTCATTGGATTTAACTTAGCACCGATAGAATTTTGAGGTAGAGGCATAAATGAGATATTCTCTAGTAGAAACCTCTAGTTCCAAACAACATGCCCCGTAGGATTGTCTTAAGTTGCTTAGCTAGTGAATCCACAGAACTTTTATGATTTGATACGGAGTTCTACCTTGGCAAGGGGCAGATGTTCCACTAGTGAATTTTAGTAGGTGTCATCATGGCCATTGATTTTGGATCATGATATGATATAACAAAATGTCAAATACATAGAAACTAGAGTTTTCACCGAAGAAGTAAATTTCCTACCCTTCATAATAATGCTTTTTTGTAGGCCTAGTTCACTAAAATGAAACTAGTGATACCCAAATGTATAGATAAAGATAGATGAGAGGTAGCACTGAATTCCAATAGGGCTAGTAGATTTGACAATAAATATTTTTGGTTTAATAAAAACTTTGCTTGTTGACCGAAAAAAAATCTACATGATTAACCTTATTTAGAAAAATAACTATTAAATTTTAAATTTATAATTATTCATTAAAATAGTTTATTACTTATTATTTTGGATATATCATATCCAATTAATCTAATAAAATTGAGCACCAAAATTAATTTATTACCATTTTTAACCTACACAAATCTCACAAAAATAATTAAATTTCCATTACAATTTGAACTTCAAATATTATATTTGGTAAGAATATAATGAAGACATCTATTTAAATAGGGATTTTCCTCTTCTGAGAAGCAAATTATATACCACACTAAATAAATCATTCTTCTGTATTATTAACCTACTCGAAATTTCCTTTACCAATGGATTCTTCAAAACAGAAGATTATCATGTGAGTTTCTATTCGATGTTCTTTATATTTTTTTTATGTTTTGTTTATTTTTTTTATAGGCTTCAAGATATATTTATGGTGCTTTTAATTTTTAGTGAGAGGATCAAGAAAGGATTCAAAAATCTTGAAAACAAAAGAAAAACTCTTGTCTTCAATTATGAATTCCAAAGTAAACTGATAGAGAGAAACAAAACTTGCTTTGCCACTGCTGAAGAAGAACAAAAGAAGCTTCTTAGTGAGTTCCGTAATGATTGCGACCGATTGCAGGCAGAGGTAAATTTTCATTTCAGCAAATATTCGTTTATGAAAATTTTCAAGTTAATTGATTACTAACTTTATATGGCCTTTTCATTTGCAGTATGCTAAGTGGTTACCTATTGTCGAAAGATTGAACACAGAAGCTGCAAAAAATTAGTGTTGATCATAGAAATTTTTGATGAGATTGCATATTACATGCTTATTTCTTTAGTGTGAAGGGACAAATATTGGGTATTATTAAGAAAATTGTATCTTTCTCTTTGAAAATTCTAGTTGTGATGTTAAATGAAATAAATTATAGATTTTCTAATGATTATGTTTATATATATATATAAACACAATTTTTTTCTAATGTTTATATATATATATATATAAATAAAGTAAAATAAATTATTTAAATTTTTTTTGCAAATAGTAGTAGATGATATATATATACATACATACAGATAAAGTCAAATAAATTATTTTTTAAAAATTGCAAACGGTAGTAGATGATTACAAATGAAAAGAATCATTTGAAGAGATTGCTCAAATTATTTCATTGCAAATTATCCTAACTCTATGTTTTTTAATTTTAAGAATTGATGTTAGGTGAAATTTTCAATCTACAAAGCGTTCAATGCTAATTACTTAAAGTGTAAACTCATTAAATGGATGCTTTTAATCTACCTCAAATTATTGATACTACACACAAAAGAAAACAAAATACAAGTCAATCATTAAAATATATTTAAATACTCAATTCAGCATTTTCACTGATTGAATACAAAAAACATTCATCCTCCTTTTAATTTTTAGAATAATTTTAACGTATCGAGAAATATACTTTAAAGTTTATCTACAAAGGACTTTAATCTCTGTGGGTTCAATATGGTCCCTTAAATATTTTATGATTTGACCAAAGCGAGCAATTTTGTTCTTATTGATACACTTAACAAATTTTATCTATTAGATTGTGGAGCTATAATTTATTCTTTTTTGAAAAGACTAAAAAATTCACACAAATTATCGTGAATGACAATACTAAAAACTGCATGGATCAAACGTCGTCTTTATTTTTAAAAAATAAGTAATATAATGTATGAATCAAAAAGTTAAAGAAAAGTTTGCCTTTATGCTCAATTTTGATGATTTTCTCTAACCGCTTTCTTCGACCCATTTATTATCTTTTGATTTTTTTTTGGGTTTCTTTTCGACTCAAACCCCTATTAATTATAAGCTATTGATAAGAAATAAATTGTTTTCAATTACGTAAATTTTAGTTTATTTTAATATTAAAATAAGGTAATTTTTATAGATTTTTTGCATCAAAAATTGACTTAGTTCCTTACTTGTTTATTTTTCTCTTGTTCTATTTTACTGTAAGTCATAATTTTTATATAATAATAAAAGTCTTGGATCTAATTCTAGTCAAGACATGGTAACATGTTTAATTTATGTTATTTATTATCTTCATTTAACATACTTAAAGAGTATTTCTCTGTATGAATCCAAGAGTTTGAGATATATGTAATTTTAATGTTCTCACATCATTTTTTAGGTTTTATAAGAAAACTGTAAATTATTTAAGATTTGATTTTGAACTAATCATGGAAGCTATTTGCTTTTTCTAATTATGTATCTGGTTTGTTTATGTTTAGTTCTATATGACTGCATTGCCATCTTATTTCCTCCATCTTTTAGATGATAATAATCTACTTAAGACATTCAACATATTTCACTTCATTAATTATAAGAAAATATAAAAAAATGTTTGAGATAATTATGTAAAACATGTAAAATTGTAAAAATCAATTTTACTAACTATACTATCAAAACCTTAATTAATAAGGTTTCATCTTTTAAACTATTTTTACAATATCATAATTTATTATATTAATAGATGCATCTTTTTCTACATGAGACACCCCAAAACGGCTCAAAAGTTCATCATTCATCCGATTTCACATGTCATTTTAAATAAACTTCTTTCTCCCAAAAGCTCTTTGAAATGATGCATTAAAAACTTATAGAAGAAACAAATTTAACCAACCGAATTTAAAATAAAATAAAATTAAGTGCTTCTTTGTCTAAACTAATTTTTATGAGGGATCATAAAGTCCATTTAGATTAGAAAATCATCACATACATCTATAATGTAAGTCACATTCTGACTTACAATAACATCCTGATGTTCTAACCTTTGAAGACATATTTGGTGCTCTTAACTATGAAAAAATACAAATTCTTAAAAAATGATAGTTCCATTTAATGAATTTTCTAGTATGATAGATGGGAAATCTCAAAAAAGGGAAAGGAAGCAAAATGAAGCTAAAAATATGCCAAAGTAAACCCATGATGGAAGCCTAGACGAATTGCCACAGGTTCGACGGGCCGTCATGTCCATCGTTAGAGGTTAATAGGGGAACCCCTAAAAGGTAGGTTCTGATAGTCCACTCGATGGATAATCACATATGCGATGGGCCGCCAGGAGGACCATTGTTAAGGGCAGTCATACCAAGCTACTCACTCACGATTACCGAAAATGCAAATAGACCATCACACCTATGATGGGCCATAAGATGAAACGTCGGACAAACTTCGAAGGGCCAGCTATTTTTTTTAATTTCAAATTTCATGGAATTATTAATAGTATTTTCTAGGGTTTAGGTTTTTTATCTTTAGTTTTTAGTGAAGAACAATGCACTCTTTATTTAAAGTTTATTCAGAGATTTTTTTAATCTTGTGTAATGATTCTTTTTCGATACTTGCATATATCTATGTGTACTTCCTACTCTACTTAGTACACAGAACTTACAAAAAAACACAAATAACTTTTAGTGAGGTGAGTTTCCTCCCACAAGTGTCTTTTTTTTTGTCTTAGAATGACTCATTTTTAATATCTTTTTAATATATTACAATCATGGTTACCTCCTGTATAGTGTTTGATTTAACATGACCACACAATGAAAGCTGGCATAGTCAGGCAGTTTAATGATCAAAGGATCCCCACAATAGTAGCATATTTATAGTATAATCTTATTATCTAATGTTTCTAACATTACCTTTCTGTACTTGGTGTTCCACTCATGCCCATGTTTGGTTACATCATTTATTACCTTTGTAACTTCCTTCTTATGCATGTTATCTTCACCTGCTACAGTTTTTTTAAAGTTTGGTTCACTAAATCAAGTGCCTTCCAGAATGTATCTGTAACATCTCGCTAATTGAAAAAACTAGAGAGAGCTAGAATTAGAAAGAATCATTTTTGGAAAGAATGAAAAATCTGGAAATTTGTTTAAGTTAAGAATGAGTTTTGGGTCAACTTCGAACGACCATAACTCCTAGCTCAAGATGAGTTAGATGTGTTTACAGATACCGTAGGAAATATCATTGAATTATCTTTCCAACACCGCCGAGTTTGAGTATTTCCAAGTTAATATGAGTGAGATATGTCCATTGAAAGTTGGGCTGTTTGGATAAGGAAAGTCCAATCCGGATTTTTAAAGGGTAGTTTGGTCTTTTCCTTACCCAATTGTTTTATTTAATTTTTGGTAATTAAGTTAGGGTCTAATCAGAATTAGATCATTTTACGCTTTTACCAAAACACGCTAGGGCTTGGAGAAAAGAGAAAAGAGGAGAAAGGAGGAGAAAAGTTCAAGGTTCGTCGATTTCTTGAAGAATTTCGTGTGGATTTCGCCAAGGGATTATCCCTACGAGGTATGTGAGATCACATAGCATTGGGTTAGTTCACCCACATGCCAATCATGATTCAATTCAGCGAAGTTGTGTAATTTTGAAAACAAATCATATGAGTTCTTGATGAAATTCGTTTGAAGTCTTGTGGGTTCTTGTCGTTGAAGTTTCTTGAGTTTGATTCATAAAATTAGGTGTTATTTCAAGTATAATCTTATGTATATTAAGGATATAGTCGATTCCAAGTGTTTGGGGAAAGAACCAAGTTGAAATAAAGGGTTTAGAGTTGAAATATGAAGAAGAAAAGTCGGAGTGCACCTGGGCAGGGGCATGTGGCGCCGCCCCAGCCAGAGCTCCCCAAAAGGGGCTCTGAAGTTTGGGCTCTGGGGCGCTGTGCCAGCCAGAATTCCCCAACCCAGTCCCTGAAATTCAAGGGCTGGCTCCCCACGCCTCTCAGAGCGCCAGGGACGCAAGTTCTTCCACCTGTGCCCCCTTCTTTCCGTACTAGTTCCTTAGCAATATACCTATGTTTTCTAGTCAATTTCTACACTCTAAGGTACGTCATGAAATCATCCATAAACATGAGATCATGAACGTTGAATCCATAATTTAATTCAAGGAAAGTTAAGAGTCAAGGCAAGAGGTTAAGAGTTAAGTCGAGATGAGTTCAAAAGTTTTCCAAAAGTCTTTCACAAACATTTTAACTTTGTTTGAAGACTTGAGTTTTGAGTTGAGCAAAGAGTAAAGAGTTAAGTTCATTTCTTCAAATGATTATACGGGAACTAAGTATTCCCAAGAGTTAAAAATGTTTTCACATTTGAGCAATAAAGGAAACACCGATTTCCAAGAGAACTTTTGAGCTAAGTTTTGAGTAATTATCTCAAATCAAAGAAAGAGTTTTGTTTTTACAAACACATGAGCTAAGTATATTTTGGGAGTAGCATTGAGCACCGATATGGGGACGTGTGTTCATAACTCAAGTATCCATAAACTAGCCATCATGGGTAGAAAGGGTCATACTTTTTAGATGACACCTTAGTGCATAGAATAGTGGATCAACTTAGTTAAGGTGTTCTATATGACGGCAACGTATAGGAAAGTTCTGGCAGCGTGGGCAAGACGTTGTATCATCATTTAGGCTCATAGTGGTTGTTGTCAGTTAGAGAAACTCCCATAATATTATATTACTTTATTATGTGAGTAAACTGAGTTGTTATTGTATCTCTTTAATACATTGAGTTACCACTTATTGTTTAAATGCTTTGTATAAACTGCACCTTTATTGTTGTTTTACTTTGCATTTGAATTGAGTATTCATAAGTTGAGTAAAGCCAAGGTAAGTGTTCCTTTCAGATTCCTTTCAAACTTATGTTATGTTTAGTGTTCCCCTCGCGTACTTGTACATTCAATGTACTGATTCCATTTGGCCTACCTCTTCTTTTGATGCAGACACAGGTAACCAGGATCAGTATCCAACGCCTCGTTGATCCAATTTAGCACTCAAAGTTAGTTGGTGAGCCTCCTTGCTTTTCGGAGGACTTCGTTTACTTTGTTTTCTAGTATTTCAGTTGTTAGGATGATCGGGGGTCTTGTCCCGACATCCCTCTTTGTTTTAGAGGCTTCATAGATGAGTAGCCAGAGTTCTTTAGTTTTGTATTTCAGATGTTTTGCTATAAGACTAAAGTTGCCATCTTCGGCTAGTTTTGATGTTTATCCTTAAACATTCCAAGTTATTTGAGACAGTTGTTTTTAAAGTGCATTTGCATCCTTGTATTAATGCTTTAAGTCTTCCGCTGAGTAAGTAAGCTAGTCCAAGGGTTCACTTGGAGCCAACAACGGTTCTCGAGTGCCAGCCACGTCCGGGGTGTAGGCTCGGGGTGTGACACACTTGGTATCAGAACATATAGTTCAAGAGTCCTAGGGAGTCTATGAAGCCGTGTCTGTACAGTCCTAGTTATCGGTGTGAAGCACGCCACATCTATAATTAGGAGGCTGCAACATTTAGGAACTATCTCACTTCTTTCATACTCATTTCGTGCGATAGAGTTCATCTCTATATAGTTTCTTTCTAACTCATGCTTGCGCGTAACCGATTGTGAGTTGGGCAGTTTTTTTGAGTTCTTGCATGGGGATTTTCCTTCCCCGTGACCTAAGAGAAACAAAGAGATGGTTGTTGACATGAAGAGCAGGATGATTTTACTAATTTTTGGGTTGACTTGTCTGTCAAGTAAGGAAAGTAAGGCAGCCATGCTAATAGGTGACATGGGCATAGCAAGGCTGATGATCCATGTACAACAAACTGAAGGATAGAGAAGAGTTTAAGAATAAGAGGGCTAAGACATCAGGGAATTTGTCCGGGCAGCAAAAGAGTAATGCGAGCCGGTCTTATTTCCAACAGAAACAGAAAGGACTTGATCCATAATTTGCTAGTGCACCTGCACCCAGAAACAAAGGTGAGTACATTAGTCAGAATTCACAGCATTTCAGAACTAGACCTACACAGTCTCAGGGTAGTGTGGCACAAAGAGGTAACTGGGTTCTTGTATGTGCTAAGTGTGGTAGGACCCACCCAGGTAAATTTCGCGATGGCTCCACATGTTGTTTCAAGTGTCGAAAAGAGGGTCACTTCATGAAAGAGTGCCCTAAGAACCGGCAAGGTAATGGAAATCAGGGCAATAGAGCCCAATCTTCATCAGTTGCTCCACCATACAGGGCTGCACCTAGAGGAGCTACTTTCGGTACTGGCGGAGGGGCAAACCACCTTTATGCGATCACTAATTGTCAAGAGCAAGAGAATTCTCCAAATGTTGTCATTGGTATGATCAAAGTATTTACTCTTGATGTTTATGCTTTGCTAGACTCAGGAGCGATTTTATCTTTTGTGACTCCTTATATTGCAAATAAATTTGATTTTCTTCGTGAGAAACTTTGTGAACCCTTTAGTGTTTCTACACCTGTTGGTGATTCTATCCTAGTTGAGCGAGTATATCGTGATTGTGTCGTTTCCATCAATCACAAGAGCATCATGGCTGATTTAGTTGAGTTAGACATGGTAGATTTTGATGTCATTTTAGGTATGGACTGGCTTCATGCCTGTTATGCCTCCATTGATTGTAGAACTTGAGTCGTTAGGTTCCAAATTCCTAATGAGCCAGTTATAGAGTGGAGTAGTAGTTCAGCAGTGCCTAAGGGTCGTTTTATTTCATACCTTAAGGCGAGAAAGTTAGTTTCCAAGGGTTGTGTCTAGCACTTAGTCTGAGTTAATGACTCTAGTGTTGAGATACCTCTCATTGAGTCAGTTCCAATTGTGAGTGAGTTTCTAGGAGTCTTTCCTGATGATTAACCCGGAGTTCCTCCTGAGAGAGAGATAGACTTCGGCATAGACATTCTTCCTGATACTCATCCCATATCTATTTCGCCATATAGAATTGCACCAGCAGAGTTGCAAGAGCTAAAATAATAGTTGAAAGATCTCCTTGATAAGAGTTTTATTCGACCAAGTGTCTCACCTTGGGGTGCTCCAGTCTTATTTATGAGGAAGAAAGATGGTTCCCTTAGGATGTGTATAGATTACCGTCAGTTGAACAAGGTTACCATCAAGAATAAGTACCCTCTTCCAAGAATTGATGATCTTTTCGATCAGCTTATGGGTGCTACCTGTTTCTCTAAGATAGACCTCAGATCTAGCTACCATTAGTTGAAAGTAAGAGAATGTGATATTCCAAAGACAACATTCAGGACCCGTTATGGTCATTATAAGTTTCTAGTCATGTCGTTCGGTCTAACCAATGCACGTGCATCATTCATAGACCTTATGAATAGAGTATTCAAGCCTTATTTAGATATGTTTGTTATCGTATTCATTGATGACATACTAATCTATTCGAGGAATGAGGAAGATCATGCTAGACATCTCAGAATAGTTCTCCAAACTCTAAAAGATAAGGAGTTGTATGCTAAGTTCTCTAAATGTGAGTTTAAGCTTGAGTCTGTGGCATTATTAGGTCACATTATTTCCGGTGATGCAATTAGAGTTGGCACTCAGAAAATAGAGGCAGTGCAGAATTGGCCTAGACCCACATCTCCAACTGATATTAGGAGTTTCTTGGGGTTGGCTGGATATTATAGAAGGCTCGTAGAGGGCTTATCATCTATTTCATCTCCTTTCACCAAGTTGACTTTGAAAAGAGTGAAGTTTCAATGGTCTGAAGCTTGTGACAAAAGCTTTCAGGAATTAAAAAAGAGGTTGACTATTGCCCCAGTATTGACCTTACCAGAAGGTACGCAAAGCTTTATTGTATATTGTGATACGTCCAGAGTTAGTTTGGATTGTGTGTACCTAGGGTGGATGAACTCCAAGAGAGGACCATGGAGGAAGCTCATAGCTCCAGATATTCCTTTCATCCGGGTTCCACAAAGATGTATCGTGACTTGAGAGAAGTATATTGGTGGAGTAGTATGAAGAAGGACATTGCAGAATTTGTTGCTAAGTGCCTAAATTGCCAACAAGTTAAAGTAGAGCACCAAAGGCCTGGTGGTATGGCTCAGAATATAGAACTTCTGGAATGGAAATGGGAGATGATTAATATGGATTTCATCACAGGTTTAACAAGGTCTCACAGGCAACATGATTCTATTTAGGTGATTGTTGATAGAATGACAAAATCAGCCCACTTTTTGCCGGTAAATTCTACCTATTCAGCGGAAGACTATGCCAAGTTGTATCTTCAAGAGGTAGTTAGACTTCATGGGGTGCCAATTTCGATTATATCAGATAGATGTACACAATTTACTGCACAGTTTAGGAAATCTTTTCAGAAAGGTTTGGGTTCAAAGGTAAACGTAAGAAGTGCTTTCATCCTCAGACAGATGGTCAAGCAGAGAGCACTATTCAAACTTTAGAAGATATGTTGAGGGCCTATGTGATTGACTTCAAGAGTAATTAGGATGATCACCTGTCTCTCATTGAGTTTGCCTACAACAATAGTTACCACTCTAACATCCAAATGGCTCCTTATGAAGCTCTTTATGGGAGAAGATGCAGATCTCCTATTGGATGGTTTGAAGTTGGTGAAGCTGGGTTGATAGGACCAGACTTAGTGCATCAAGCTATGGAAAAGGTGAAAGTTATTCGAGAGAGGTTGAAAACAACGCAGAGTCGTCAAAAATCCTACACTGATGTTAGGAGAAAGGAGTTAGAGTTTGAAGTAGATGATTGGGTATACTTGAAAGTTTCACCCATGAAGGGTGTTATGAGATTTGGTAAGAAGGGGAATCTTAGTCCCCGGTATATTGTCCCTTACAGAATATCCAAAAGGGTTGGTAATGTAGCTTATGAGTTAGAGCTACCCCAAGAGTTAGCAGCGGTCCATCCGGTGTTTCATATTTCCATGTTGAAAAAGTGCATGGGAGATCCTTCACTTATCATACCAACTGAAGATATTGGTATCAAGGATAGCTTGTTTGATGAGGAGATCCCTACTCAAATTTTGGACCGTCAGGTGCGAAAGTTGAGGACCAAGGAAGTAGCATCCGTCAAAGTCCTTTGGAGGAATCAGTTTGTGGAGAACGCTACTTGGGAAGCCGAGGAAGATATGTAGAAGAGATATCCACATTTCTTTGAGCCTGGAGAGATTCCAGAACAAGATACTAATTTTTTTCTTAGTATTCTTTAATCAATATACTGGATGTGTTAGATTTGATTGTTGGGTGTTTGAGTTGAATATTAGATGTTACACCCTTAGCTTACTAAGGGTAATCTCATTCGAGGACGAATGTTACCAAGGGGGAGATATTGTAACATCTCTCTAATTGAAAGAACTAGAAGAGATAGAATTAGAAAGAGTCATTTTTGGAAAGAATGAAAAATCTGGAAATCTGTTTAAGTTAAGTTAAGAATGAGTTTTGGGTCAACTTTGAACAACCACAAATCCTAGCTCAAGATGAGTTAGGTGTGTTTCCAGATACCGTAGGAAATATCGTTGAATTATCTTTCCAGCGCCACCGGCGCGATTCCGAGTATGAGTGAGATATGCCCATTGGAAGTTGTGCTGTTTGGATAAAGAAAGTCCAATCCGGATATTTAAAGGGTAGTTTGGTCTTTTCCTTACCCAATTGATTTATTTCATCTTTGGTAATTAAGTTAGGGTCTAATAAGAATTATATTAGTTTACGCTTTTACCAAAACACGCTAGGGCTTGGAGAAAAGAGAAAAGAGGAGAAGGGAGGAGAAAAGTTCAAGGTTTGTCGATTTCTTGGAGAATTTCGTGTGGATTTTGCAAAGGGATTATCCCTACGAGGTATTTGAGATCACATAGTGTTTGGTTAATTCACCCACACTCCAATCATCATTCAATTCAGCGAAGTTGTGTAATTTTGAAAACAAATCTTATGAGTTCTTGGTGAAATTCGTTTTAAGTCTTGTGGGTTCTTGTCGTTGATGTTTCTTGAGTTTGATTCATGCAATTAGGTGTGATTTTGAGTAGAATCTTATGTATATTGAGGATATAGTCGATTCTAAGTGTTTGAGGGAAAGAACCAAGTTGAAATAAGGGGTTTAGAGTTGAAAAAAGAAGAAGAAATGTCGGGGTGAACCTAGGCAGGGGCCTGGGGCGCCGCCCCAAAAGGGGCTCTGAAGTTTGGACTCTTGGGCGCCGTGTGAGCCAGCGCGCCCCAAACCAGTCCCTGAAATTCAAGGGCTGGCGCCCCGCACCTCTCAGAGCGCCATGGACGCCATTTCTTCCACCTTTTCCCCCTTCTTTCCGTACTAGTTCCTTAGCAACGTACCTATATTTTCTAGTCAATTTCTACACTCTAAGGTACGTCTAAACATCATGAAATCATCCATAAACATGAGATCATGAACCTTGAATCCATAATTCAATTCAATGAAACTTAAGAGTCAAGTCAAGAGGTTAAGAGTTAAGTCAAGATGAGTCCAAAAGTTTTCCAAAAGTCTTTCACAAACGTTTTAACTTTGTTTTAAGACTTGAGTTTTGAGTTGAGCAAAGAGTAAAGAGTTAAGTACATTTCTTCAAATGAATATACGGGAACTAAGTATTCCCATGAGTTAAAAATGTTTTCACATTTGAGCAAGAAAGGAAACACTGATTTCCAAGAGAGCTTTTGAGCTAAGTTTTGAGTAATTATTTCAAATCAAAGAAAGAGTTTTATTTTTACAAACACATGAGCTAAGTATATTTTAGGAGTAGTATTGAGAACCGATATGGGGACGGGAGTTCATATTATCTCAAGTCTCCATAAACCATGTAGCTATCATAGGTAGAAAGTGTCATACTTTTTAGATGACACCTTAGTGCTTTTTAGCATAGACTAGTGGATCCATTTAGTTAAGAAGTTCTATATGACGACAAAGTATAGGACAATTCTGGCAGCGTGGGCAAGACGTTGTATCATCACTTAGGCTCATAGTGGTGGTTGTTGATACACTCAAATTACACCTCCCTAAAGAAGTATAAGCGATCTTTATCAAGTAAACAACCCAACTTGTAGGTTGGGGTCGATCCCACGAGGAAAATGGTTGAAACTTAACTTTAACTTACAACTTCTAGCCTAGATTATCCTAGCAGGACCAACGGGGCAAGTTCTAGATTGACACAAAATTGTCTGAACATTCAACTATCCTCACACACTCTTGGCACCTTGTTTCATTATCAGATTACCCAGTTCAAGTTTTTAGCTTAAGTCATGAGATCAAATTGGTTCTTTATCATGTCATACTCAGAGCCAACACATTCAACTCATTCTAGCCTACATATTTTAGCACATATCACAACTTTTGGACGAGTATCATTTTTTCATTCATAATAATGCCATCGTGCTTTATTCTTTCTCATGCTTCTACACATACAATCCTAACACATGCTGGTTCAACTGAAATTAAAAACAGTCTCTTGGGGGAAAAGAACACAGGCAAGAAAACCCCAAGAGAGGATTATGAGTTGGGTTACTCAGACTTCACTCTATCACTCACAATCCATTTACCCCACCCCCTACAAAATAGAGTACAATTGTACCCAATGCAAAAAAGTAAAAATAAAGGATCGAGTGAAGCAAACCTGTGGCACATAGTGCCGAATACCTATCAACAAGCGGGTGGGTCCGGTTTCCCGGAGCCCGCTAGATTAACAATCGGGTCACTCTCAGTAGTGCCCGCATCAACAGTCTCAGCAACCTCAGTAGTGCTAACATCTACTCTCACCGCACCATCAACAGTGCGCACATCAAGACTTCTTGCACCATCAGTAGTGCTCACATTGCTAGAGGCACCAACTCCTACCTCCCTAGCCCACTGATGGCACGTCTCCTCATCAACTATGAATGCCCTCTGGGCTGCCTCAATATTTTAGCGCTCTCTCTTGCGAGCTCTCCCAGCCTCAGTGTTATCAGAAGTTCGACTAGAGCGGGGGCGCTTCCCAACATGGCAGGAAGAAAAAGGCAGCAACATCTCATCTCCAAATAATGTATCCACCAGCGTATTATCAACCGGTGTCGTGGGGGCGGACTCTGGCTTATTCTCTGGAGGAACAAGAAGCCAATAATATCAGCACAGAGGCTATCTACCTCCTTCTGAAGGGTGGTTACATCATCAGTCGGGGCTGGCCTCTTTAGGACTCTCGACTCAAAAGCATCCAGGCGCTTATGAACGGCCTGGTCCTTCTGATCCATCACGCACTCCGTCCGTTGCTCCATCCTAGCCTCAGACTTCGCTATAGCACGCTGCATCCATGGCCTCATAAGCTGCAGCAGGGTGGCCATATGTGTTGCTAGCTTCTGGACTCGAGCTAAGGGCACGGCAACAGACCCTGAAGAGTGAATGGCTCTGGAGGTGCTAGGGCCTGACTGGTGGCCGGAGAATGGGAAATCGGGGAATCCTCAGTAGTGGTTGGAGGGGCAGGCTCCTCACCTTGCATCTGCTCCACATCTGCAACTAAGTCTGCTCCCAGTGGTGGCACCTCAACCTGCAGCTCTCTGTGCGGTGTAGCCACATTGGCCTCATCTCGAATTAGGCCTATATCCAGGGTCTTGGTCGCCAGAATCAACTTATGACAATGCCAAACCGGCACTCCAAAATCTCTGAACAACTGAAAAATGAGGGATGGGAAAGGGTAAGTTGTGGTGGCCTTGAAGGCCCTCTCGTGAATCTCCACAATAATCATGTAGGCAAAATCCATCTCAAACACAACAACTAGGACTGCCACCATGGCTGCGTGGTCCCAAGTAAGAACATTGTCTGCCTGCATAGGAGACACCCTGTTTAGCACCAATAGACAGAAGAATTTGGCCACAACAGTCAAGGTGGCCTTCTAGATGCCTAAACTCGTGGTGCTGACCCACTTGGCGCGCTCTCCGTCTGTAGCAAGGTGACGGGCCAACAAGCGCAATAAAGTCTCCCTCTGCTTTGCATTCCTCTGGAATGCCCCGCTCCTCACGATCTCCCATTAATAATCAAACTCAGCCGTGTTGATTACTAGAGTGTGGCCCGGGCCTTAGAGGAATCTACGAATAGTAGTCTCCGATATATCAACTGAGAATCCATGAACTAGTGTATCCTTGAGTGGAGGTTGGGTGGCGGGCTTGGCTAGTCTTTCAATCGAACCTCTGAGGGTGGCTGCGTAGGAGGCATAGAACTCCTTCACGATCTCCTCGCTATAAGACCCTGGGCTACGAGCCATCCACTCGCACATAGATTCAATAAAGTGAGAATGTACTTTCAACCTTAGAATCAACATTAGTATGTGAGTAGAACTTTCACATTACATTCTTAGTGTTTTCATGAGAATAGACTTTCAATCAACACAAAAACATTATCATCATCCTAGACAATTCATACATAATCAAGTGTAAGGGTAAGGGAATAATGGCCTTTCAAAAATACCTCAATTTACACAATAGTCATAGGATCTTCACTTTCTAAGTGAATCATGAGTCCATACACAACATTCATCGACATGTATAAACCCTAGCAATTTACCCCTTCAAGGGTCATGAATCATACTTCACAATTAAACCTAGAAATACTACACTAGGCATGGATAAAACAAGATTCAATAACTAGATTAACATAGATACAATTCATAGTATTCATCTTGCATGAATACACCCATCACAATTCATGGAATTGGGGTCATGGGGTAATTAATGGGTTCATGGGGAATTTCACAATAAAAATAACCATTTAACATCAAATCATCCATAATATAAGACAATTAACATAATGAAATCATTTTTAGGAAGAACCCATGGTTAGATTGAAAACCCTAGTTTTATGAATTTGAAATCAAAGAGTTGAAGGGCTTCATGGAGAAAAGTGTTTCATGAATCAAGTCTCCCATACCTTGATTAATGTTTTCCTCATGAAATTGAAGTGAAAAGGATGGATCTTGAAGCCCTAGCTTGACCTTATTGATGTTCTTCAATGGAGTTTAGAGAGAGAAATATCTTGGAGATGAGAGTTGGTTGAGTTTTGAGTTTATGAGTTGTGAGGTGTTAAAAGAGTTTATTAATAGTTAATATATATTTATATATGTCTAAATAACTAATTTAAACAATCCCTACCTTTTAATAATTAAAATAGAACTTACCTAATTTATTTGACCCTTGGCCGATTTTGGGCAGAATTGCAGACCCATCCATGACTCCCCCACCTACAGACTGTAGGTAGGGCTATGCCTCGTGCTACACACTCGTGCTTTTGGCCAGAGAGGGGGAGATCAAGGTAACGGTGAGGAGACTAAGTCTCAACCCATGACACCCACCTACGGACCGTAGGTTGGGTGACGCCACGTACTGCATAGTCGTGGTTTGGGTCTGAGACTTGGAGATTTGGGAAGCTTAGGGAAAAACTATGTGTTGACTCATGACCCCCACCTACGGGGTGTGAGTCAACCTACGACTCGTAGGTTGCCCTCTCGTGGGTCATGTTGTTTTTGACAGCTTTTTGAGCAGCCCCATGGCCCTCATTAGGGATCTTGGGGGATCTTTCGGTGGGCCATGCCTTGACATTTAGGGACTAAAACATTGATACTAATCTAGGGAGGTCATTTTATGACTGTTATTTTGACGTTTCCCCTTTTTAGGACACTAAACTACATGTTAGGCTCTAGCTTAGGTCATTAGATTTCCGGGGTGTTACAGTTTTAGATGATCCTAATCGACTTAAGACATTCAACATATTTCACTTCATTAATTATAAGAAAATATAAAAAAATCTTTGAGATAATTATGTAAAACATATAAAAGTGTAAAAGTCAATTTTACTAACTATACTATCAAAACATGAATTGATAAAGTTTCATGTTTTAAACTATTTTTACAATATCATAATTTATTATATTAATAGATGCATCCTTTTCTACATGAGACACCGCGAAATGGCTCAAAAGTTCATCATTCATCCGATTTCACATGTCATTTTAAATAAACTTCATTTTCCCAAAAGCTCTTTGAAATGATGCATTAAAAAATAGTAGAAGAAACAAATTTAACCAACCGAAATATCAAAAAAAAAAATTAAGTGCTTCTTTGTTTGAACAAGTTTTCATGAGGAACCATAATGTCCATTTAGATTAGAAAATCATCACATACATCTATAATGTAAGTCACATGCTGGCTTACAATAACATCCTGATGCTCTAGCCTTAAACGACATATTTGGTGCTCTTAACTATGAGTAAATACAAATTCTTAAAAAAAGATAGTTCCATTTAATGAATTTTCTATTATGATATAAGGGAAATCGCAAAAAGGGGAAAGGAAGAAAATTGAAGCTAAAAATATGCAAAAGTAAACCCATGACGGAAGCCTAGACGAATTGTCACAGGTTCAACGAGCCGTCCTGTCCATCGTTAGAGGTTAATAGGGGCACCCCTAAAGGTAGGTTTTGACAGTCCACCCGATGAATTATCACATATGCGATGGGCCGCCAGGCAGACCATCGTTAAGGGTAGTCATTCCAAGCTACTCACTAATGATTACGGAAAATGCAAATGGACCATCACATCTATGATGGGCCGTCAGATGAAACATCGGACAAACTTCGGAGGACCAACAGTTTTTTTTTAATTTCAAATTTCATCGAATTATTAATAGTATTTTCTAGGGTTTAAATTTTTTTTATCTTTAGTTTTTAGTGAAGAACAATGTACTCTTTATTGAAAGTTTATTCAAAGATTTTTTTAATCTTGTGTAATGATTCTTTTTTGATACTTGGATATTTCTATGTGTACTTCCTACTATGCTTAGTACACAGAACCTACAAAAAACATAAATAACTTTTAGTAAGGTGAGTTTCCTCCCACAAGTGTCTTTTTTTTGTCTTGAATGACTTTTGTTTAATATTTTTTTTTACATATTACAATCACCGGTTACCTCCTGTGTAGTGTTTGATTTAACATGACCACACAATGAAAGCTGGCATAGTCAGGCAGTTTAATGATCAAATAATCCCCACAATAACAGTATATGTGTAGTTAGTCTAATCCTATTATCTAATGTTTCTAACATTACCTTTCTGTACTTGGTGTTACACTCATGCCCATGTTTGGTTACATCATTTATTACCTTTGTAACTTCTTTCTTATACATGTTATCTTCACCTGCTACAGTTTTTTGAAAGTTTGGTTCACTAGATCAAGTGTCTTCCAGAATGTATCTAATATGATGGTGTCATGAATCTCATGATAGTGTGGTGACAAAATATATTTGAATCTTATTGATGATTTTTATATTAAAAAAAATGTCCTGTATATATTTGAAGTACAAAATGCTATTAACTGTTTGCATTCATGCAACCACTAAACTCCACTTATAAATTAGGACGTGGACTACCTACAACCATGATTTAGATTGGTGTTATAAATTAGGATGCAACCACTATTTGAAAGAAGCTACTCTTATACACTTTTTGATTTGGATTGTAGTTATGATTATTGTCTTTTCTAATATTATGTTGTGATAATTGAATTTATCTATTTCATTGGATTTAACTTAGCATCGATAGAATTTTGAGGTGGAGGCATAAATGGGATATTCTCTAGTAGAAACCTTTAGTTCCAAACAACATGCCTCGTAGGATTATCTTAAGTTGCTTAGCTAGTGGATCCACACAATATTTATGATACGATACGGAGTTTTACCTTGGCAAGGGGTAGATGTTCCACTAGTGAGTTTTAGTAGGTACCATCATGTCCATTTATTTTAGATCATGATATGATATAATAGAATGTCAAATACATAGAAACTAGAGTTTTCACCGAAGAAGTAAATTTTCTACCCTTCATAAAAATTCCTTTTTTAGGCCTAGTTGACTAAAATGAAACTGGTGATACCCAAATGTATAGATAAAGATAGATGAGAGGTAGCACTAAATCCCAATAGGGGTAGTAGATTTGACAATAAATATTTTTGGTTGAGTAAAAACTTTGCTTGTTGACCGAAAAAATCTACATGATTAACCTTCTTTAGAAAAATAAATATCAAATTTTAAATTTATAATTATTCATTAAAATAGTTTATTACTTATTATTTAGGATATATCAAATCCAATTAATCTAATGAAATTTAGCAACAAAATTAATATATTACCATTTTATAACCTACACAAATCTCACAAAAATAATTAAATTTCCATTTCAATTTGAACTTCTAATATTATATTTGGTAAGAATATAATGAAGACATCTATTTAAAGAGGGGGTTTCCTCTTCTGAGAAGCAAATTATATACCACACTAAATAAATCAATCTTCTTTATTCTTAACCTAGTCGATATTTCCTTTACCAATGGATTCTTCAAAACAGAAGATGATCAAGTGAGTTTCTATTCGATGTTCTTTATATGCTTTTCATGTTTTGTTTGTTTTTTATAGGCTTCACGATATATTTATGGTGCTTTTAATTTTTAGTGAGAGGATCAAGAAAGGATTCAAAAATCTTGAAAACAAAAGAAAAAGACTTGTCTTCAATTATGAATTCCAAAGTAAGTTGATAGAGAGAAACAAAACTTGCTCTGCCACTGCTGAAGAAGAAGAAAAGAAGCTTCTTAGTGAGTTCCGTAATGATTGGGACCAATTGCAGGCGGAGGTAAATTTTCATTTAAGCAAATATTCGTTTATGAAATTTTTCAAGTTAATTGATTACTAACTTTATGTGATCTTTACATTTGCAGTATGATAAGTGGTTACCTATTGTCGACAGATTGAACATTGAAGCTGCAAGAAATTAGTGTTGGTCATAGAAATTTTTGATGACATTGCATATTACATGCTTATTTCTTTAGTCTGAAGGGACACATATTGGGTATTATTAAGAAAATTGTATCTTTCTCTTTGGAAATTCAAGTTGTGATGTTAAATGAAATAAATTATAGATTTTCTAATGATTATGTTTATATATATATATATCATAAAGTCAAATAAGTTATTTTTTTTAAAATTGCAAATAGTAGTAGATGATTACAAATGAAAAGAATCATTGGAAGAGATTGATCAAATTATTTCATTGCAAATTTATCCTAACCCTATGTTTTTTAATTATAATAATTAATGTTAGGTGAAATTTTGATAAATTTCAAAATCTCTCATTTCTTTATTCAAAATTTTCAATCTACAAAGCGTTCAATGATAATTACTTAAAGAGTAAACTTATTAAATGGATACTTTTAATCTAACTCGAATTATTGATACTACACACAAAAGAAAAAAAAATACAAGTCAATCATTAAAATATATTTAAATAATCAATTCAACGTTTTTAGTGATTGAATACAAAAAACATTCATCCTCCTTTTAATTTTTAGAATAATTTTAATGTATCGAGAAATATACTTTAAAGTTTATCTACAAAGGACTTTAATCTTATTGGGTTCAAAATGGTCCCTTAAATATTTTATGATTTGACCAAAGCGAGCAGTTTTGTTCTTATTTAAATACCTAACAAATTTTATCTACTAGATTGTAGAACTGCAATTTATTCTTTTTTGAAAAGACTAGAAAATTCATAAAAATTACCATGAATAACAATGCTAAAAACTGCATGGATCAAATGTCGTTTTTAAAAATAATAAATAAATAATATAATGTATGAACCAAAAAGGTAAAAGAAAAGTTTGCCTTTATGCTCAGTTTTGATGATTTTCTCTAACCGCTTTCTCCGACCCATTTATTATCTTTTGATTATTTTTCTTTTCTTTTTTTGGATTTCTTTTCAACTCAAACCCCGAAATAAATTGTTTTCGATTACGTAAATTTTAGTTTATTTTAATATTAAAATAAGTTAATTTTTATAGATTTTTGCATCGAAAATTAACTTTGTTCATTACTTGTTTATTTTTCTCTTGTTCGATTTTTCTCTAAGTCATGATTTTTATGTAATAATAAAAGTCTTGGATCTAATTTTTATCAAGCTATGGTAACAGGGTTAATTTAGTGTTATTTATTATCTTCATTTAACATTCTTAAAGAGTATTAGTTTGATGTCTGAAGAATTTTATTTCCATTTTTTGATACTATTAATTTCTCGGTTAATAGTGTCTATAATATATCTCTACGAATCCAAGAGTTTGAGATATATGTAATTTTAATGTTCTTATATCATTTTTTAGATTTTATAAGAAAACTATAAATTATTTAAAGATTTGATTTTTAACTAATCATGGAAGCTATTTGCTTTTTCTAATTATGTATCTGATTTGTTTATGTTTAGTTCAATATGACTGCATTGACATCCTATTTCCTCCATCTTTTGGATGATAATAATCGACTTAAGACATTCAACATATTTCACTTCATTTATTATAAGAAAATATAAAGAAAATGTTTGAGATAATTATGTAAAACATGTAAAATTATAAAAGTCAATTTTACTAACTATACTATCAAAACCTTAATTGATAAGGTTTCATCTTTTAAACTATTTTTATAATATCATAATTTATTATATTAATAGATGCATCTTTTTCTACATGAGACACCACGAAACGGCTCAAAAGCTCAAAAGTTCATCATTCATCTGATTCCACATGTCATTTTAAATAAACTTCATTCTCCCGAAAGCTCTTTGAAATGATGCATTAAAAACTTGTAGAAGAAACAAATTTAACCAACCGAAATATTTAAAAATAATTAAGTGCTTCTTTGTCTGAACTAATTTTCATGAGGGATCAGAAAGTCCATTTATAACAGAAAATCATCACATACATCTATAATGTAAGTCACATCCTGACTTACAATAACACCTGATGTTCTAACCTTAGAAGTAATATTTGGTGGTCTTAACTATGAACAACTACAAATTCTTAAAAAATGATAGTTCCATTTAATGAATTTTATAGTATGATAGATGGGAAATCTCAAAAAAGGGAAAGGAAGAAAAATGAAGCTAAAAATATGCGAAAGTAAACCCATGACGTAAGCCTAGACGAATTGTCACAGGTTCGATGGGCCGTCATGTCTATCGTTAGAGGTTAATAGGGGCATCCCTAAAAGGTAGGTTCTGACAGTCCACCCAATGAATAATCGCATATGCGATGGGCTGCCAGGTAGACCATTGTTAAGGGCAGTCATAACAAGCTACTCACTCACAATTACGAAAAATGCAAATAGACCATCACACCTATGATGGGCCATCAGATGAAACGTAAGATAAACTTCGGAGGACCAACTATTTCTTTTAATTTCAAATTTCATGGAACTATTAAAATTATTTTCTAGGGTTTAGGCTTTTTATCTTTAGTTTTTAGTGAATAACAATGTACTATTTATTGAAAGTATATTCAGAGATTTTTTTAATCTTGTTTAATGATTCTTTTTCGATACTTGCATATTTCTATGTGTACTTCCTACTCTACTTAGTACACATAACTTACAAAAAAACACGTTATTTAGTGAGGTGAGTTTCCTCCCACAAGTGTCTTTTTTTTTGTTTTGAATGACTCTTTTTAATATTTCTTTTAATATATTACAATCACGGGTTACCTCCTATGTAATGTTTGATTTAACACGACCACACAATGAAAGTTCGCATAGTCAAGAAGTTTAATGATCAAAGGATCCCCACAATAATTGTAACACCTCGAAACCCAGACTTAGAAAAATGCAGCAGAAAATTACCTGAACCAGTGAGCCACGGCAGGGTTCACGGATCGTGATAGGGTCCACGATCCGTTGACCTGCCCGTGGACTTCATCTTTTAGCCTCTCCCAAATAGAGGTGGACCACGGAGCCGTTCACGGGACGTGGACCACGGAGCCGTTCACGGGATGTGGACCACCTCACGAGCCATCTTGGTGCTCGTGGAGGTTAGACGGAACCTCAACAAGCTTAGTCACAAAGACCACAGGGCCCTTCATGGGTCGTGGTCCTGATTACGGGCCGTGGTGGCTCCCGTGAAGCCAGGCCAGCCGACCCCTAGCCCAAGTGAAGGACCATGAGGACTTTCACGGTCCGTGATCCTTCACACGGTCCGTGAAGTAAACCGTAGGGGGAAGGTCCAAACCCAGCAACTACTAGACCAAGACCACGACCAGCCTTGACGGTCTGTGGTCCCTTTGACGGCCCGTCAAAGGGGTCGTGGTCCACTACGTTAGTCTTTAAGTAGGGTCATTTTGGTCTTTTCACCTATGCGTTGGACACCTAAACTATGTCGTTTAACCCCTAAACTACGTAGTTTTGGTCAATTTTAGCCTATTAAACTAATTGGAATCTAACCTAATCGATTATTCACAAAAATCGAGCAGAACTTAGAGCAAAATAGAGGAGGAAGTCGACCAAGCCCTATTTCAAGAACGCAGCGAGTTCTCATCAGTTCCAGCCTAGAAATCGAAAGATTTCTCCGTGGAATGCGTCACCAGGTATGTGGGATTTCACTAGTGGGTTCCTTTCGCCCATAAGGTCCATAGAATTCAGTCAGATTCTTCATTCCCTTAATATTATTTAGACCTAAGGTTTCTAGAATTTCAGCAGATTATTACAATTTAGTTACTTTAATATTTCTAATAAGATTATCATGGTTTTAGTATGTTTTTGTCACACCCCGAGCCTACATCCCGAACAAGCCATTGCTGGTCCCAAGTGAACCCTTGGCCTAGATTACTTACTCAGTGGAAGCCTTAAACTTCATAAATAACCTCAAATAAAGAACTTATGAAATATCTTAGAATGTCTTTAAAGAAAGCATTGAAACTAGCCAAAATGGCTACTCAAGTCTCATAGCAAAACATTTGAAATACAAAGCTAAAAGACTCATAACTAACTGTTTGACTATCTATGAATCCTCTAAAACAACTGAGATGGATGTTGGGACAAACCCCACAACATCCTAATGAACTGATAATAAAAGTGAAAGCAATAAAAAGGAGTCCTCCGGAATGCAAGGAGGCTCACCAACTTACTCTGGGTGCTCAACTCGATCAACGGTGCACTGGATGCCGATCCTAGTTACCTGTATCTGCATGATAAGACGATGCAGGCCAACTGACATCAGTACATTGAATCTACGAGTACGCGAGTTGGAATGCTAAACACAACATAGGCTTGAAAGGAATCTGAAGAGCTTACCTAGCTCAACTCAACTCAACATAACTGAACTCATTTCAATATAAAGCAGTTTAAAACAAGTGAAATATAAAGAAAAGTTATTTAAAAACATGATGTCAACTCTTTGTGTATGCAAGGATACAACATAACTCTGAAATGTATGTAAAAATACAAATAACTATGCATATAAGAATACAATAACTTATGTGGGAGTTTCTCTAACCGACAATCATCACGTAAGAGCTATTGTGGTGATACAACATTTTGCCTCACGCTGCCAGGGCCGTCCTATACCTTGCCATGAGTATAGAACTTGAACTACTTAGTGGATCCATTAGTATATGTTAAAAAGCACTAAAGGAATCATCTAAAAAGTATTACCCTTTTCTACCCATGGTGGCTACATGATTTATGGGGGCTGTGAGTTGTCTGAACTCTCCCCCATATCGGTGCTCAATACTAATCCCAAAAATATAATATTAGCTCTTATGTTTAAAAACATACTTCTTCTATGATTTGAGATTAGTGCTAAAAAAACTTAGCTTAAAGGCTATCTTGGAAATCAAAGTCTCCCTTCTTGCTTCATTTAGAAAGCGATTACTCTTTTTTGAAATCTAGCCCAAAGGCTCTTTGGAAATCGAGGTTTCCTTTCTTGTTTAAATGTGAAAACATTTTAAACCCTTTGGGAATACATAGTCCCCATATAATTTTGAAGAAATGAACTTCAAGCTTTACTCTTTACTCTTTACTCAACTTGAACTTTAAGTCTTAAAACAAAGTTAAAAGCATTTGCAAAAGACTTCTTCAAAAGACTCTAAGAACTTCCTAGACTTGGCTCTTCACTTTCCTTGAATTTGAATTTATGGATTCAAGGTTATGATTCATGTTTCTGGATGATTTCTATGTGATTAGAATTCATTTAGCGTAGTTAGAATCAATGGTAAGTGTTAGTACACTTTAGAAGGACTTAAATAGGCTGAACGACAAAAAACTGTTGAAAAATGATGATTTGGGCACATCCGGAGAACGCTGTGCCAGGCCCCAACTTTCTAGGGCTCACTTTGTGTGCACTACAGGCGCGCCGCCCCAGCCTCCGCCATCCCTAGGGGTGTCTGACGAGTTTTTCAACTCGCTTTCTGATCCTAAATCGTTTTAAATCGATTCCTTTTCTCAATACTTTCTTAGATTCAAATATTCAACACATCTACACTAGAATCTAACTCGAAACAACTCTTAACATCGCTAAAACTTCTCAAGAAAACCCATCAATGACATGTAAGTTCAAGAATGAAAACAATTGAAGAACACAACTGAAGAACATCAAATTCTAACTCTTTTTGGACGAAAATCGTTGCATTAAACATGATTGGCGCGTGGGTGAATGGACCCAACGATATGTGATCTCACATACATTTTAGGGATCACCCACAACGAAATCCACAAGCTAATCTCGACGATTCTTGAATAAATCTTGAACGTTCTTCTCCTTTCTCCTCTTTTCTTCTTTCTCCAAGCCCTAGCGTGAAATTCACTTTTCTAAAATTAACTAAAATCTAAAATTTACCCCAATTAAACTCCTAAAAATGAATTAATTAAGTTGGGTAAGGAAAAGACCAAACTGCCCTTCCAAAATCCGGATTGGACTTTCCTTATTCGAACAACCCAACTTCTGAAGGGCATAACATACTCATATGAACTCGGAATAGCACAAACTTGGTGCCGTTGGAAAGATCATTCTAAGCATATTTAGAAGTACACCTAACTGATCCTGAGCTAGTAGTTATGGCCATTTGAAGTTGACCAAAACTAAAACTTTTCTTAACTCAAACAAATTTCCAGATTTCCATTCTTTCCAAAAATGACTATTTCTAATTATTAGCTTCTTCCTAGTTACTTCAAATTGCGAGATGTTACAATATCTCCCCCTTGGGAACATTCTTCCTCGAATGAGATTACTCTTACTAGGTTAAGGGTGGTAACATCAAGTTCAAACACCCAACAAGCAAATGCAAACAAACAACATGTTCACTCAAAATTTAAAGAGTAGTAAGAAGAACATTAGTACCTTGGTCTGAACTTTCTCCGAATTCGAAAAGATGTGGATATCTCTTCTTCATATCCTCTTCAGCTTCCCAAGTAGCTTCTTCAA
>NW_006238970.1:275648-283671 GCF_000226075.1 Solanum tuberosum | reverse complement strand
TTTCACATTCTCCATAGCTTGATGAACTAAATCTGGTCCTATCAACCCAGTTTCACCAACTTCAAACCATCCAATAGGAGATCCGCATCTTCTCCCATAAAGAGCTTCATAAGGAGCCATTTGGATGCTCGAGTGGTAACTATTTTTGTAAGCAAACTCGATAAGAGATAGGTGATCATCCCAATTGCCTTTGAAATCAATCACATAGGCCCTCAACATATCCTCTAAGGTTTAAATATTGTGGTCTGCTTGCCCATCTGTCTGAGGAGGAAATGCAGTACTTAAGTTCACTTTTGAACCCAAGTTATTTTATGGAATGACTTTCAAAACTGTGCAGTAAATTGTGCACCCCTAACTGATATAATCGAAATAAGGACTCCATGAAGTCTTACCACCTCCTGAATTTATAACTTGGCATAATCCTCTGCTGAATGGGTAGTCTTCACCGGCAAAAAGTGGGTTGATTTGGTCATTCGATCCACAATCACCCAAATAGAATCATGTTGCGTGCGAGACCTTGGTAAACCTGTGATGAAGTCCATATTAATAATCTCCCACTTCCATTCCAGAAGTTCTATATTCTGAGCCAAACCACTGGGCCTTTGATGCTCTACTTTAACTTGTTGGCAATTTGGACACTTAGCAACAAATTTTGCAATGCTTCTTTTCATACTATTCCACCAATACACCTCTCTCAAATCACGGTACATCTTTATGGAACCCAAATGAATGGAATATCTGGAGCTATGAGCTTCCTCCATGATCCTCTCTTGGAGTCCATCCACCATTGGTACACACAATCTACCTTGATATCTCAATACACCATCTCCCCTTTGTTCAGAAGCTAATACTTTTTGATTATGAACATTTTCCTTTAAATCAAGCAAAATGGGATCTTGGTCTTGCTTTTCTTTCACTTCTGAAACTAATGATGATTTAGCCCCATTCATCACCACTACTCCTCCTTCTGTGGAATCCATTAGTTGGACTCCTAATCGTGCAAGTCTATGCACATCTTTCGCTAACTCTCTCTTTTCTTCCTCAACATGGGTGGTACTACCCATAGAAAACCTGCTTAAAGCATCAGCAACAACATTTAGCCTTACTTGGGTGATAAATAATACTCATGTCATAATCCTTGAGTAATTCTAACCACCTCCTTTGTCTGAAATTAAGCTCTTTCTGAGTGAACACATATTGAAAGGCTCTTGTGATCAGTGAATACATCAACATGAACACCATACAAATAGTGATGCCATATCGTCAAACCAAATACTACGGCAGCCAACTCTAAGTCATGGGTTGGATAGTTCTTCTCATGAACTTTCAACTGCCTGGAGGCATAAGCTATAACTTTGCCTTGTTGCATTAAAACACAACCCAAACCAACTCTAGATGCATCACAATACACCACAAAACCTTGAGTACCTTCTAGTAAGGTCAAAATTGGGGTAGTAGTCAACCTCTTTTTCAATTCCTGAAACCTTTTCTCACAAGCTTCAGACCATTGAAATTTAACTATCTTCTGAGTTAATTTGGTCAAAGGGGATGAAATGGATGAGAACTCCTCTACAAACCTTCTATAATAGCCAACTAATCCCAAGAAATGCATAATATCAGTTGGAGATGTGGGTCTAGGCCAATTCTGCACTGCTTCAATTTTCTGAGTATCAACTTTAATTCCCTCTCCAGACACAATGTAGCCTAAGAATGCCACAGACTCAACCAAAACTCACACTTAGAGAACTTGGCATACAACTCTCTATCTCTTAGAGTCTGCAGAACTATTCTGAGATGACTAGAATGATCTTCTTCATTCCTAAAATAGATTAGTATGTCATCAATGAAGACAATAACAAACATATCTAAATAAGGTTTGAATACTCTATTCATAAGGTCTATGAATGTTGCAGGCGCATTGGTCAAACCAAAGGACATGACCAAAAACTCATATTGACCATAACGGGTCCTAAATGCTGTCATGGGAATATCGCATTCCCTTACTTTCAACTGATGGTAGCCAGATCTGAGGTCTATCTTACTGAAACAAGTAGCACCCTGAAGCTGATCGAAAAAATCATCTATTCTCGGAAGAGGATAATTATTCTTGATGGTAATCTTGTCCAACTGACAGTAATCTATACACATCCTTAGGGAACCATCTTTCTTTCTCACAAATGGGGCCGGAGCGCCCCAAGGTGAGATACTTGGTCGAATGAAACCTTTCTCTAAAAGATCTTTCAACTGCTTTTTTAACTCTTTCAACTCTGCTGGAGCCATTCTATATGGAGAAATAGTTATGGGACGAGTATCTGGAAGAATGTCTATCCGTAGTCTATTTCTCTCTCATGAGGGACTCTGGGAAGATCATCAGGAAAGACTTCTGGAAACTCTTTTACTACTGGAACTGACTGAATAGGAGGTACCTCAACACTTTAGTCATTAACTCGGACTAAGTGATAGACACACCCCTTGGAAACTAACTTCCTTGCCTTAAGGTACGAAATGAAACGACCCTTAGGCACTGCTGAACTGCTCTACAACTCTATAACTAGTTCACTGGAAACTGGAACTTGATTACTCGAGTTCTACAATCTATTGATGCATAACAGACACTAAGTCGGTCCATACCTAGAATGACATCAAAATCTACCATGTCTAACTCAACTAAATTAGTAATAATACTCTTGTGATTGACGGAAATAGGACAATCACGATAGACTTTCTCTGCTAGAATAGACTCACCAACATGTGTAGAAACACTGAAGACTCAAGAAGTTGCTCAGGAAGAAAATCAAAATTCATCGCAACATATGGAGTTACAAAGGATAAACTCACTCTTGCGTCTAGCAAAGCATAAACATTAAAGTTAAAGACTTGGATCATACCAGTGACAACATCTGGCGAATCCTCTTGCTCTTGGCGACTATTGATAGCATATAAGCGGTTTGGTCCTCCGCCAGTACCGAAAGTAGACCCTCTAGGTGCAGCTCTGTCTGGTGGAGCAACTGAAGAAGATTGGGCTCTATTGCCCCCATTACAATTACCTTGCATGTTCTATGGACACTCTCTCATAAAATGACCATTCTGGCCACACTTGAAGCAACAAAGTGGAGCCATCACGACACGTCCCTGAGTGGTTCCTACCACACTTAGAAAAATGCAGCAAAAAATTACATGAACCAGTGAACCACGACACGGTTCATGGACCGTGATAGGGTCCACGGTCCGTTGACCTGCTCGTGGACTTCAACTTTCAACCCCTCCCCAGCAAAGGTGGACAATGAAGCCCTTCACGGGTCGTGGAGCACCTCACGAGCTGTCTTGGTGCTCGTGGAGGTTAGATAGAACCCCACCAAGCTCAGTCACCAATACCACGGGGCCCTTCACGAGCCGTAGTCCTGATAACGAGCAGTGGTGGCTCCCGTGAAGCCAGGCCAGTAGACCCCTAGCCTAAGTGAAGGACCACGAGGACCTTCACGGTTCATGATCCTTCACACGTTCCGTGAAATGGACCGTAGGGGGGAGCCCCAGACCCAAAAACTACTGGACCAAGACCACGACCAGCCTTGACGGTCCGTGGTCCCTTTGACGGCCCGTCAGAGGGGCCGTGGTCCACTGCGTCAGGTCTTTAAGTAGGATTATTTTAGTATTTTTCCTTATGCGTTGGACACCTAAAATATGTCGTTTAACCCCTAAACTATGTAGTTTTGGTCAGTTTTAGCCTAGTAAACTAATTAGAATCTAACCTAATCGATTATTCACCAAAATCAAGAGAAACTTAGATCAAAACAGAGGAGGAAGTTGACCAAGCCCTAGTTCAAGAACACAGCGAGTTCTTATCAGTTCTATCCCTGAAATTGAAAGATTTCTCCGTGGAATTCGTCACCAGGTATGTGGGACTTCACTAGTGGGTTCTTTTCACCCATTAGGTCCCTAGAATTCAGTCAAATTCTTGATTTCCTTAATATTATATAGACCTAGGGTTTCTAGAATTTCAGTAGATTATTACAATTTAGTTACTTTAATGTTCCTAATCATATTATCATGATTTTAGTATCTTTTAGCATAAGTTCTTTCATACATTCAGAACCCTAGCTATGTAGTTCCTTTAGTTCATGAATTGCACATGCTAGGTCAGTTTATTCAGAAACATGCTACAATTATAAATGTTTCATTATCAGTACATTAATGGTGCATATTCAGTTAGCATGTCAGTATTTGATCTATCCAGACTTAAATCATTTCAGTTATAAAATGCAAAAATTACATAATCAGTTGGGAGTAGACTTAATATCGAGTGGACTAGGGTCAGTCACCCCTAAGTCCTTGAACTACGTGCCCCGTAGGTTGTAAGTCCCCTATGTGGGCAACATTTTAGTGATCATGTCAGTCATGCCTTTATACCTCTGGAAGGGTATATTGGGTCCTCTCAATGGGGCGTATACATCGGACTCCACATTTAGCTCATGTGATTTTATGTCAGTTATTAGTAGCTCCCACAGTTCATTCAAATTCTATTGCATTGGCCACGTTATCAGTACAGTTCAGTATTCAGCTTCAACATATTTGTAGTCTAATCATATTATCTAATGTTTCTAACATTACCTTTATGTACTTGGTGTTCCACTCATGTCCATGTTTGGTTACATCATTTATTACCTTTGTAACTTCCTTCTTATACATGTTATCTTCACCTACTACAGTTTTTTGAAAGTTTGGTTCACTAAATCAAGTGCCTTCCAGAATGTATCTAATATGATGATGTCATGAATCTCATGATATTGTGGTGAAAAAATATATTTGAATCTTATCCATGATTTTTATATAAAAAATGTCCTCTATATATTTGAAGTACAAGATGCTATTAATTGCTTGCATTCATGTAGCCACTAAGCTCCACTTATAAATTAGGATGTGGACTAACTTAAGCCGTAGGTAAATTATGATTTGGATTGGTGTTGTAAATTAGTATGCAACCACTATTTGAAAGAAGCTACTCTTATACACGTTTTGATTTGGATTGCAGTTATGATTGTTGTGTTTTCTAATGTTATGCTATGATAATTGAATTTATCTATTTCATTGGATTTAACTTATCACCGATAGAATTTTGAAGTGGAGGCATAAATAGGATATTCTCTAGTATAAACCTCTAGTTTCAAATAACATGCCCTGTAAAATTGTCTTAAGTTTCTTAGCTAGTGGATTCACACAACTTTTATGATATGATACAGAGTTCTACCTTACCAAGGGGCAGATGTTCCACTAGTGGGTTTTAGTAGGTGCCATCATGGCCATTGATTTTGGATCATGATATGATATGATATATATATATATATAGAATGTCAAATACATAGATATTGGAGTTTTCACCAAGGAAGTACATTTCCTACCCTTCATAATAATACTTTTTGGTAGGCCTAGTTGACTAAAATGAAACTGGTGATACCCAAATGTATAGGTAAAGATAGATAAGAGGTAGCGCTGAATCCCAATAGGGGTAGTAGATTTGACAATAAATATTTTTGGTTGAATAAAAACTTTGTTTGTTGACCAAGAAAAATCTACATGATTAACCTTATTTAGAAAAAATAACTATTAAATTTTAAATTTATAATTATTCATTAAAATATTTTATTATCTATTATTTACGATATATTCAAATCCAATTAATCTAATAAAATTGAGCAACAAAATTAATTTATTACCATTTTTTACCTACACAGATCTCACAAAAATAATTAAATTTCCATTACAATTTGAACTTCAAATATTATATTTGGTAAGAATATAATGAAGACATCTATTTAAAGATGGATTTTCCTCTACTCAGAATCAAATTATATGCCACACTAAATAAATCAATCTTCTTTATTATTAACCTAGTCGAAATTTCCTTTACCAATGTCAGAACAGAAACTAATCAAGTGAGTTTCTATTCGATGTTCTTTATATTTTTTTATGTTTTGGTTGTTTTTTTATAGGCTTCACGGTATATTTATGGTGCTTTTAATTTTTAGTGAGAGGATCAAGAAATGATTCAAAAATCTTGAAAACAAAAGAAAACACTTGTCTTCAATTATGAATTCCAAAGTAAACTGATAGAGAGAAAAAAAAACATGCTCTACCACTGCTGAAGAAGAACCAAAGAAGCTTCTCATTGAGTTCTGTAATGATTGCGACCGATTGCAGGTAGAGGTAAATTTTTATATCAGCAAATATTCCTTTATAAATATTTTCAACTTAATTGATTACTAACTTTATGTGGCCTTTTCATTGGCAATATGATGAGTGGTTACCTATTGCGGAAATATTGAAGACAAGAGCTACAAGAAATTAATGTTGTTCATGGAATTTTTTGATGAGATTGCATATTACATGCTTATTTCTTTAGTATGAAGGGCAAATAATGGGTATTATTAAGAAAAATTGTATCTTTCTCTTTGGAAATTCTAGTTGTGATGTTAAATGAAATAAATGATAGATTTTCTATTGATTATATTTATAGAAATAAGAATATATATATATAGTAGTAGTAGCAAATAATTTTAAAAAAAAATAGCAAATAGTAGTAGATGATTACAAATGAAAAGAATCATTGGAAGAGATCGATCAAATTATTTCATTGCAAATTTATCCTAACCCTATGTTTTTATAGGTGAAATGTTGATAAATTTCAAAAGCTATTATTTATGTATTCATAATTTTCAATCTACAAAGCGTTCAATGCTAATTACTCAAATGTGTAAACTCATTAAATGGATATTTTTAATCTACCTCGAATTACTGATACTACACATAATACAAGTCAATCATTAAAATATATTTAAATAATCAATTCAGCGTTTTCACTGAATGAATACAAAAAATATCCATCCTTCTTTTAATCTTTAGAATAATTTTGATGTATCTAGAAATATTATCCTTTAGAGAACTTAGCATATAACTCCTTAACATTTAGAGTTTAGAGAACTACTCTGAGATGACTAGCATGATCTTCCTCATTCCTTGAATAGATTAGTATGTCATCAATGAATACGATAACAAACATATCTAAATAAGGTTTGAATACTCTATTCATAAGGTCCATGAACGCTACAGGTGCATTGTTTAAACCGAATTACATTACCAGAAACTCATAATGACCATAACTGGTCCTGAATGTTGTCTTTGGAATATCACATTCCCTTACTTCAACTGATGGTAACCTGATCTGAGGTCTATTTTCGAAAAACTAGAAGCACCCTGAAGATGATCGAAAAGATAATCAATTCTCGGAAGAGGATACTTATTATTGATGGTAACCTTCTTCAACTAACAGTAATCTATACACATCCTAAGGGAACCATCATTCTTCCTCACAAACAAGACCGGAGCTCCCCAAGGTGAGACACTTGATCGAATGAAACCTTTCTCTAGAAGATCTTTCAACTGCTCTTTTAACTCATTTAACTCTGCTGGTGCCATCCTATATGGCGGAATAAATATAGGATGAGTATCTGGAAGAAGGTCTATACCGAAGTTTATTTCTCTCTCATGAGGGACTCCGGGAAGATCATCTGGAAACTCTTTTACTATAGGAACTGACTGAATGAGACGTATCTCAACACTAGAGTCATTAACTCGGACTAAGTGATAGACACAACCCTTGGAAACTAACTTTCTCGCCTTAAGATACGAAATAAAATGACCCTTAGTTACTGATGAACTGCTACTCCACTCTATAACTGGCTCATTAAGAATATGGAACTTGACAACTCGAGTTCTACAATCAATGGAGGCATAACAGGCATGAAGCCAGTCCATACCTAGAATTACATCAAAATCTACCATGTCTCACTCAACTAAATCAGCCATAGTGTCCTTGTGATTGATGGAAATGACACAATCACGATATACTCGATCAGTTAGAATAGACTCCCCAATAGGTGTAGAAACATAGAAGGGTTCACAAAGTTTCTCAAGAAGAACATCAAAATTATTTGCAACCAAAGGAGTCACAAAAGATAAACTTGCTCCG
>NW_006238970.1:273687-275634 GCF_000226075.1 Solanum tuberosum | reverse complement strand
ATCAAGAGTAAAGACTTTTATCATACCAGTGACAACATCTGGAGAATTCTCTTGCTCTTGACGACTAGTGATCGCATAAAGGCGATTTGCTCCTCCGCTAGTACCAAAAGTTGCTCCTCTAGGTGCAACCCCGTCTGGTGGAGCAACTGATGAAAATTGCAATCTATTGCCCTAATTTCCATTACCTTGTCGGTTCTTAGGGCACTCTTTCATGAAGTGACCCTCTTGTCCACACTTGAAAAAACCTGTGGATCCATCGCGACATTTGCCTGGGTGGGTTCTACCACACTTAGCACATACATGAGCCCAAGTACCTCCTTGTGCCACAATACCCTGAGATTGCGCAGGTCTAGATCTAAAGTTCTGCGAATTCTGACCATTATACTCACCTTTGTTTCTGGGTGCAGGTGCACTAGAAGATGATGAAGCAGGTCCCTTTTGTTTCTGTTGGAAGGAAGAACGGTTGGCTTTACTCTTCTGCTGAACGAACATATTCCCTAATGTCTTAGCCCTCTTATTCTTAAACTCTTCTCTATCCCTCAGCTTATCCTCCTCAACTTGTTGAACATGGATCATCAGCCTTGCTATGTCCATGTCATCTATTAGCATGGCTGCCTTACCTTCCTTACTTGACAGACGAGACAACCCAGCAACAAACAGACTCATCCTACTCCTCATATCTGCAACCATCTCCGGAGCATAGCGGGAAAGTTGTGTGAACTTCAGATGGTACTCATGAACGCTCAAAGAATCCTATTTGAGAGTGAGGAACTCTCATACCTTAGCCTCTCTCAGTTCTCGGGGAATGAAACCCCTTATGAAGGCACTCTCGACCATAGCTCAGCTCACAATCGGTTACGCGCAAGCATGAGTTAGAAGAAACTTTATTAGAGATTAACTCTATCGCACGAAATGAATATGAAAGAAGTGAGACAGTTCCTAAATGTTGCAAACCTCCTAATTATAGATCTGGGGCGCTTCACACCGATAACTAGGACTCTACAGACACGGCTTTATAGACTCTCTAGGACTCTTGACCTCTGGGCTCTGATACCAAGTGTGTCACACCCCGAGCCTACACCCCGGACGTGGCTGGCACTCAAGAACCATTGCTGGCCCCAAGAGAACCCTTGGTCTAGCTAACTTACTCAGTGGAAGACTTAAAAATAAGAAATAGTCTCAAATAAGGAACTTATGAAATAAACTTAGACGGTCTTAAAGAAAACATTCAAACTAGCCAAAATGGCTACTCAAGTCTCATAGCAAAACATCTGAAATATAAGAGACTAAAGATCTATAACTATCCGTCTATGAAGCCTCTAAAAAATAAGGGATATCGGGACAAGACTCCCGATCATCCTAACAACTGAAATACAAGAATGCAAAGTAAAAGGAGTCCTCCGGAAAGCAATGAGGCTCACCAACTGACTCTGAGTGCTCAATTGGATCAATGAGGTGCTGGATGCTGATCCTGGTTACCTGTGTCTGCATCATAAGACGATGCAGGACAAAAGGCATCAGTACATTGAATGTATGAGTATGCGAGGGGAAAATAAAACAATACATAAGCTTGAAAGGAACACTTACCTTGGCTTTACTCAACTCATGAATAACTTAACTCAAAATGCAATGTAAAAACAACAATAATGGTGCAGTTTATACAAAGCATTTAAAACCATAAACAACAACTCAATGTATTGAAAAATAAAATAACAATTCCTTTACTGAAAAGTAATATAATACTATGGGAGTTTATCTAACCGACAACCACCACTATGAGCCTAAGAGATGATACAACATCATGCCCACACTACCAGAACCGTCCTATACTTTATCATCATATAGAACTCCTTAACTAAGTGGATCCACTAGTCTATGCTAAAAACACTTAGGTGTCATCTAAAAAGTATGACCCTTTCTACCCATGATGGCTACATGGTTTATGGA
>NW_006238970.1:254709-271840 GCF_000226075.1 Solanum tuberosum | reverse complement strand
TTTCTACCCATGATGGCTACATGGTTTATGGAGACTTGAGTTATTATGAACTCGCGTTCCATATCGGTGCTCAATACTACTCCCAAAATATACTTAGCTCATGTGTTTATAAAAACAAAATTCTTTCTTTGATTTGAGATAATTATTTAAAACTTAGCTTAAAAGCTCTCTTGGAAATCGGTGTTTCCTTTTTTTGCTCAAATGTGAAAATATTTTAACTCTTGGGAATACTTAGTTCCCGTATAATCTTTGAAGAAATGAACTTTTACTCTTACTCTTTACTCAACTCACAATTTAAGTCTTAAAACAAAGTTAAAACGTTTGTAAAAGACTTTTGGTAAACTCTATCTACTTCTCTTGACTTGACTATTAACTATCGTTGAATCGAATTATGGATTCAAGGATTGTGATTTGTGATAGGAAAGATCTCATGATGTTTAGGAGTGTTTTTAGATAGTTAAAGATGAGAAAAGATCAAGAAATCACTATTTGGAAGCAAGTCCGCGACGCGGTGAAAATTTTATTAATCCTGAGGAACAGGTCTGCGATGCGGAACTGGTACCCAGATTTGCCCAACTTTTTCCTTCTTCGTTTTCTAGCCCCAATTCGCCAAGATTCGATTCTTTTTCTCCATATCTCTTTAGATTCAGGTACCCACAACATATACACAAGAATCTAACTCAAAGAAACTCTAATAATCGATCTTAAACTCTCAAGAACTCCTCCATCTCATACCAAATTCAAGAACGAAAACAATTCAAGAATACAACTCAAGAACATCAAAGTCTCAATCTTTTAGGACGAAAATCATACTGAAATAACATGTTTGGCGTGTGGGTGAACGAACCCAATGCTATGTGAACTCACATATCTCGTAGGGATTAACCCTTGGCAAAATCCACACGAAATTCTCCAAGAAATCGACGAACCTTGAACTTTTCTTCTCATTTCTCCTCTTTTCTCTTTTCTCCAAGCCCTAATGTATTTTCGTAAAAGCGTAAACTGATCTAATTCTGATTAGACTCTAACTTAATAACCAAAAATGAAATAAAACAATTGGGCAAGGAAAAGACCAAACTACCCTTTCAAAATCCGGATTGGACTTTTCTTATCCAAACAACCCAACTTCCAATGGGTATATCTCGCTCATACAGACTCGGAATCGCGCAAACTTGGCGGTGTTGTAAAGATAATCCCAAGATATTTCCTACAATATCTGGGAGAACATATAACTCATCTTGAGCTTGAAGTTATGGTCATTTGAAGTTGACCCAAAACTCATTCTTAACTTAACTCTTGTCAAATTTCCAGAATTTTATTATTTCCAAAAATCACTCTTTCTGATTCTAGCTCATTCTAGTTCTTTTAATTAGCGAGATTTTACAATATACCCCCCTTGGAAACATTCGTCCTCGAATGAGATTACTCTTAGTAAGCTAAGGGTGTAATATCTAACATTCAGCTCAAACACCCAACAAGCAAATCTAACACTTCAAGTATATAAATTAAAGAGTACTAAGAATAGAATTAGTACCTTGGTCTGGATTTTCTCCGGGCTCAAAAGAGACGTGGATATCTCTTCTTCATATCCTCCTCAGCTTCCCAAGTAGCTTCCTCCACAAATTGATTCCTCCAAAGGACTTTGATGGATGCTACTCCCTTAGTCCTCAACTTGCGAACTTGGCGATCTAGAATCTGAACCGAGATCTCCTCATAAGACAAGCTATCCTTGATACTAATATCTTCAGTTCGTATTATAAGTGAAGGATCTCCCATGCACTTTTTCAACATGGAAACATGAAATACCCGATGAACCGCTGCTAACTCTTGAGGTAGCTCTAACTCATAAGCTACTTTACCAACCTTCTTGGGTATTCTGTAAGGGCCAATATACCGGAGACCAAGCTTCCCCTTCATACCAAACCTCATAACACCCTTCATGGCTGAAACTTTCAAGTATACCTAATCATCTACTTCAAACTCTAACTCCCTTCTCCTAACATCAGTGTAGGATTTCTGACGAATCTGCACTGTTTTCAACCTTTCTTGAATTACTTTCACTTTCTCCATAGCTTGATGAACTAAGTCTGGTCCTATCAACCCAGCTTCACCAACTTCAAACCATCCAATAGGAGATCTACATATTCTCCCATAAAGACCTTCATGAAGAGCTATTTGGATGCTAGAGTGGTAAGTATTGTTGTAAGCAAACTCAATGAGAGGTAGATGATCATCCCAATTACCCTTGAAATCAATCACACACACCCTAAACATAACCTCTAAAGTCTGAATCGTACGCTCTGCTTGACCATCATTTTCAACCTCTCTTGAATCACTTTCACCTTCTCCATAGCTTGGTGCACTAAATCTGGTCCTATCAACTGTGCTTCACCAACTTCAAACCATCCAATAGGAGATCTACATATTCTCCCATAAAGACCTTCATGAAGAGCTATTTGGATGCTAGAGTGGTAAGTATTGTTGTAAGCAAACTCAATGAGAGGTAGATGATCATCCCAATTACCCTTGAAATCAATCACACATGCCCTCAACATATCTTCTAAAGTCTGAATAGTGCGTTCTACTTGACCATCTGTCTGGGGATGAAAAGCAGTACTAAAGTTCACCTTTGAACCCAAGCCTTTCTGAAAAGATTTTCAGAACTGTGCAGTAAATTGTGCTTCTCTGTCTGAAATAATCGATACCGAAACCCCATAGAGTCTGACTACCTCTTGAAGATATAACTTGGCATAATCTTATACTGAATGGGTAGTCTTTACCGATAAAATGTGGGATGATTTGGTCATTCGATCCACAATCACCTAAATAGAATCATGTTGCCTGCGAGACCTTGGTAAACTTGTGATGAAATCCATATTGATCATCTCCCACTTCCATTCCGGAAGTTCAATATTTTGAGCCATACCACCGGGCCTTTGGTGCACTATTTTAACTTGCTGGCAATTCGGGCACTTAGCAACAAACTCTACAATGACCTTCTTCATACTACTCCACCAATATACTTCTCTCAAATCACGATACATCTTTGTGGAACCCGGATGGATAGAATATATGGAGCTATGATCTTCCTCCATAATCCTTTCTTGAAGTTCATCCACTCTTGGTATACAAAATCTACCTTGATACCTCAATACACCATCTCCCCCTTGTTCAAAAGCCATTACTTTTTGCTTATGAACATTTGCCTTCAATTCAAGCAAAATATGATCTTGGTCTTGCTTCTCTTTTACTTCTGACACTAATGATGATTCAGCACCATTCATCACCACTACTCCTCCTTTTGTGGAATCCATTAGTCTAACTCCTAGTCGTGCAAGTCTATGCACCTCTTTTGCTAACTCTTTATTTTCTTCCTCAAAGTGGGCGGTACTACCCATAGATAATCTACTCAAGGCTTCAGCAACAACATTAGCTTTACCTGGGTGATAAAGAATACTCATATCATAATCTTTGAGTAACTCTAACCACCTTCTCTGTCTGAGATTATCTCTTTCTGACTAAACACATACTGAAGACTCTTGTGATCAGTCAATACATCAACATGAACACCATACAAATAATGACGCCATATCTTCAAAGCAAATACTACGGCAGCCAACTCTAAGTCATCGCTTGAGTATTTCTTCTCATGAACTTTCAACTGTCTGGAGGCATAAGCTATAACTTTGCAATTCTATATAAACACAAAACCCAAACCAACTTTGGACGCAAAAGAATATACTATAAAACCTTGTGTACCCTTTGGTAAGGTCAATACTAGGGCAGTAGTCAACCTCTCTTTCAATTCCTGAAAGCTTTTCTCACAAGCTTCAAACCATTGAAACTTCACTATTTTCTGAGTTAACTTGGACAAAGGGGATGTAATAGATGAGAACCCCTCCACGAACCTTCTATAATATCCAGCCAATCCCAAGAAACTACAAATACCAGTTGGAGATGTGGGTCTAGGACAATTTTGTACTACTTTTATTTTTTGGGTATCAACTCTAATTCCATCACCGAAAACTATGTTGCCGAAGAATGCCACATACTCCAGCCAAAACTCACATTTAGATAACTTAGCATATAACTCCTTATCCTTTAGAGTTTGGAGAACTACTCTGAGATGACTAGCATGATCTTCCTCATTCCTCGAATAAATTAGTTTGTCATCAATGAATACGATAACAAACATATCTAAATAAGGTTTGAATACTCTATTCATAAGGTCCATGAACGCTGCAGGTGCATTGGTTAAACCGAACAACATGACCAGAAACTCATAATAATTATAACGGGTCCTGAATGCGGTCTTTGGAATATCACATTCCCTTACTTTCAACTGATGGTAACCTGATTAGAGGTCTACTATCGAAAAACAAGAAGCACCCTGAAGCTGATCGAAAAGATTATGAATTCTTGGAAGAGGATACTTATTCTTCATGGTAACCTTTTTCAACTGACGGTAATCTATACACATCCTGAGAGAACCATCTTTCTTCCTCACAAACAAGACCGGAATGCCCCAAGGTTAGACACTTGGTCGAATGAAACCTTTCTCTAGAAGATCTATCAACAACTCTTTTAACTCGTTTCACTCTTCTGGTTCTATCCTATATGGATGAATATATATAGGATGAATATCTGGAATAAGGTCTATACCGAAGTCTATTTCTCTCTAAGGAGGAACTCTAGGAAGATCATCTGGAAATACTTCTGGAAACTCTTTTACTATAGGTACTAACTGAATGAGAGGTATCTCAACACTAGAGTCATTAATTCGGACTAAGTGATAAACACAACCGTTAGATACTAACTTTCTCTCTTTAAGGTACGAAATAAAACGACCCTTAGGCATTGCTGAACTGCAACTCCACTCTATAACTTCCTCATTAGAAATATGGAACTTGACAGCTCCAGTTCTACAATCAATGGAGGCATAACAGGCATGAAGCTAGTCCATACCTAGAATGACATCAAAATACACCATGTCTAACTCAACTAAATCAGCCATGGTTTCCTTGTGATTGATGGAAATGACACAATCATGATATACTCACTCAGCTAGAATAGACTCCCCAATAGGTGTAGAAACACAGAAGGGTTCAGAAAGTATCTCAAGAAGAACATCAAATATATTTGCAACATAAGGAGTTACAAAAGATAAACTTGCTCCTGGGTCTAGCAAAGCCTAAACATCAAGAGAAAAGACTTTGATCATACCAGTGACAACATCTGGAGAATTCTCTTGCTTTTCACGGCTAGTGATCGCATAAAGGCGGTTTGCTCCTCTGCCAGAACCGAAAGTAGCTCCTCTAGGTGCAACCCTGTCTGGTAGAGCAACTGATGAAGATTGGGCTCTATTGCCTTGATTTCCATTACCTTGCTGGTTATTAGGGAACTCTTTCATGAAGTGACCCTCTTGTCCATTCTAGAAACAGCCTATTGAACAATCATGACATTTACCTGGGTGGGTTCTACCACACTTAGAACATACAGGAGCCCACTTATCTCATTGTGCCACACTACCCTAAGAATGCGCAGGTCTAGATCTAAAGTTCTGCGAATTTTGACCATTATACTCACCTTTGTTTCTGGGTGCAAGTGCACTAGCAGATGATGGAGCAGATCCCTTTTGTTTTTGTTGGAAGGAAGACCAATTGGCATTACTCTTCTACTGCCCGAACTCATTCCCTGATGTCTTAGCCCATTTATTCTTAAACTCCTCTCTATCCCTCATCTTATGTTCTTTAACTTGTTGCACATGGATCATCAGCCTTGCTATGTCCATGTCATCTATTAGCATGGCTTCCTTACCTTCCTTACTTGACAAACGACACAACCCAGCAACAAATAGACTCATCCTACTCCTCATATCGGTAACCATCTCCAGAGCATAGTGGGAAAGTTGTGTGAAGTCCAAACTGTACTCATGAATGCTCAAAGAATCATTTTTTAGAGTGAGGAACTCTCGTACCTTAGCCCATCTCATTTCTCGGGGAAAGAAAATCCCCATGAAGGCACTCTCGACCATTGCCTAGCTCACAATCGATTATGCGCAAGCACGAGTTAGAAAGAAACTTTATAGAGATTTACCCTATCGCACAAAATGAATATGAAAAAAGTGATACAGTTCCTAAATGTTGTAGCCTCCTAATTATAGTTGTGGCACGCTTCAAACTGATAACTAGGACCTACATACGCGACTTCATAGACTCCCTAGGACTCTTGAACTCTGGGCTCTGATATCAATTTTGTCACTCCTCGAACCTACATCCTAGACGTGGCTGGCACTCGAGAACTATTACTGGCCCCAAGAGAACCCTTGGCCTGACTTACTTACTTAGCGGAAGACTTAAACATAAGAAATAGTCTCAAATAAGGAACTTATGAAATAAACATAGAAGACATTAAGGAAACATTCAAACTAGCCAAAATGGTTATTCAAGTCTCATAGCAAAAAATCAGAAATACGAGAGAATAAAGAACTCTTTCTACCCATTATGGCCACATGATTTATGGAGAATTGAGTTATTATGAACTCGCGTCTCCATATCGATGCTCAATACTACTCCCAAAATATACGTAGCTCATGTGTTTATAAAAAAAAACTCTTTCTTTGATTTGAGATAATTACTCAAAACTTAGCTTAAAAGCTCTCTTGAAAATCGGTGTTTCCTTTCTTGCTCAAATGTGAAAATATTTTAACTCTTGGGAATACTTAGTTCCCATATAATCTTTGAAGAAATGAACTTTTACTCTTACTCTTTACTCAACTCAAAACTTAAGTCATAAAATAAAGTTAAAACGTTTGTAAAAGAATTTTGAAAAACTCTATGAAATTCTCTTGACATGACTCTTAAGTTTCCCTGAATTGAATTATATATTCAAGGATTGTGATTTGTGATAGGAAAGATCTCATGATGTTTATGAGTGTTTTTAGATAGTTAAACATGAGAAAAGATCAAGAAATCACTGTCTGGAAGCAGGTCCGCGACGCGGAGATGCATTTTAATATTTGGTCGCGAAATAAATTTTTGAGGCAGAACGGTCCGTGACCACTCCGCTTTGCGGAGAAAAGTTTATCAATCCTGAGGACCAGGTCCGCAACGCAAACCTGGTACAGATTTCCCCGACTTTATCCTTCTTCATTTTCTAGCCCCAGTTTACCTAAATTCGATTCTTTTTCTCCATATCTCTTTATATTCAGGTAACCACAACATATACACAAGAATCTAAATCAAAGCAACTCTAATAATTGATCTTAATCTCTCAAGAACTCCTCAATCTCATCCCAAATTCAAGAACGAAAGCAATTCAAGAATACAACTCAAGAACATCAAAGTCTCAATCTTTTAGGACAAAAATCATACTGAAATAAACATGTTTTGCGTGTGGGTAAATGAACCCAACACTATGTAAACTCACATACCTCGTAGGGATTAACCCTTGATGAAATCCACACGAAATTCTTCAAGAAATCGACGAACCTTGAACTTTTCTTCTCATTTATCCTCTTTTCTCTTTTCTCCAAGCCCTAGCATATTTTAGTAAAAGCGTAAACTGATCTAATTTTGATTAGACCCTAACTTAATTTTTAAAAATGAAATAAAACAATTGGAAAAGGAAAAGACCAAACTATCCTTTCAAAATCAGGATTGGACTCTCCTTATCCAAACAACCCAACTTCCAATGGGAAAATCTCGCTCATACAAACTCGAAATTCCACAAATTTGACGGCGTTGGAAAGATAATTCCAAGATCTTTCCTACTGTAACTAGAATCACACCTAACTCATCCTGAGCTAGGAGTTATGGTCTTTTGAAGTTGACCCAAAACTCATTCTTAACTTAACTCTTGTCAAATTTCCAGATTTTTCTTATTTCCAAAAATCACTCTTTTTAGTTCTTTCAATTAGCGAGATGTTACATAAATTTTATCTACAAAGGACTTTAATATAATCTTGGTGGGTTCAAAATGGTCCTTTAAATATTTTATTATTTGACCAAAGCTAGCAATTTTATTCTTATTTAAATAATTAACAAATTTTATCTATTATATTGTGGAACTATAATTTTTTATTTTTTGAAAAGACCAAAAAATTCATACAAAATATCGTGAATCACAATGCTAAAAACTGCATGGATCAAACATCGTCTTTATTTTTAAAAAATAAGTAATATAATGGATGAACCCAAAATTTAAAAGAAAAGTATGCCTTTATTTAACGACCGGGTTCCGTCGTTATAGAAAATCCAGCGGGGAAAAGTTTTGGGTCAGAAAACTTTTTCGTAGTAACTTGAAATTTTCCAACCTAGTCCAGATTTGAACGAAATTGGAGTCATTCAAGTGTAGGGAAATATGGTAAAAATCAGGTGACTTAATTATGATTTTGATTACATGAGTAGTTACATAAGTCGTTAAGGAATCTGTATGACTTTACGGAATTGAATTCAGTTGAGTAGAACTGCCAGAATTGATCTTCGCGTGAACGGTATTTTTTGAGCATCGTTTGTTAAAGGTGTGTTGTGAAATGGGGTTCTTGGAATTATTAAAATAGCTTGGAATTATTAAAATAGCTCACTATTTCATGCAAGCCGCTTTGGCGGTGGTTTTGGTCGCTTTGGCGGGGCCGCTGTAGCGGGGTGAGGGTCGCTGTGGCAGGTCCAACGCGACTTAAGGTTGTAAGTAAACCCCAAATTGTCTTTATTCTTCAATGTTCGGGTTTTAGAGGTAAGGAATGAACCCCAGTCGATTCTTGACAGTTTCTACCATTCTTGAGGCTAAAGGTAAGATTTTAACTCCCCGATTACGTTTTTCGATCCGTATAACGTAATCTAATGGGTAATTATCAGTGGTGAAGGGTTTTTGAACTAGAATTTATGATGGAAACAGCCCTAATTGGGAGATTGGGATCATGGGATCATGGGTTTGATCTAGGGTTCATAGAATTGTTAGTAATTCGGGTAATTAGTGATTGTTTATTGATTCCCGCATTATATTGATTATTTGTAGACCAAGAACAAGTGGAATGAATCCTGAAAGGGAAAGATCAAGTTTCTTAAGGTTTCAAGCTTATTTCGAGGAAGGTGATGGTTGTGATTCTATGATTGTGTGTTGTATGTTTTTCTTGCTTCATTATGATACATGTCTGTATGTGGATGTTGCATTATTGACACACTTGTTGTAAATGAGGATATATGATTGATGAATGCCACTGAATCATGACTTGATTGTATGATTATGAGAATGTACTTTGTCATTGTGATTGTGATTGTGGCTAGTTGAATGGAGCAGGTGTTGCGTTCTGACACACTAACTTGGATCGGTTGCCACGTTCCGACATAAATATGGGATCGATTGCCACATTCTGGCATAAACATTGGATTGGGTACCACGTTCTGATATGCTAACTGTTTGGGTTTAGGTTCCATGAGATGGCCAATGACTTGTCATAATTATGTGTCTTGAGAAATGTGAAGTTGTTCATGTTCGTTCATGTTCATAAATGTTGATAATATTGTATATGTTCGATATATGCATGTGATTATATTGTTGTATTGATTTATGTATGTTACACTTAGTGGGATAGCCGCGTGATCCTTCCAGTACACTGTGATTGTGTACTAATACTGCACTTGCTCTTTCTTTATTGAGTACAGGACATCTTCAAGCGACTATTGACAGATCTCGCTTAGAAGATCAATGATCATTCGAATTCAAGGGTAAGTCATTTCTTTCGGGCTGCCATGAGTTCTCTCTCTCATCTATGTCCACATTTCAGACTTAGACTTTTCTAGTTAGTTATTACTTCATTAGCTTGGGGTTGTATCCCTTCTTGTTTAGACTTTTGGTTCCTTGTTAAATGTTTTGGTACATTGACTTTCCGGTTCTATGTGTATTTTCTGCAATGTTAATTGTTAGATCGTTTGGAAGTTTATGGGAACTTTAGTTTTAGCTATTATTCCTGTTTTCGTATCCTTAAATGCTATTGTTTTTTGTTTGGTTGCTTTGTTTGGGTTGTAGTAGTGGTTCTCCCACCGGAGGGTTAGTGTGGGTGCGAATCACGACAGTCTGGGTCGTGACAAAGTTGCTATCAGAGCCTAGGTTCGTGATCTCAATGTACCAAAATGAGTCTAGTAGAGTCTTGCGGCGGTACAGAGACGTCTTTACTTTTATTCGAGAAGCTATAGAACTTTAGGAAATCTCTCTATTTTCTCTTGTCTGCTTTCGTGCTATGATTCCAATTGGTATCTGGCGATTCAAATTGGTATCTAACCTCCTTCACTCTTCTATCCACCGATGGTTAACACTAGATTCAACTGCGTCAGGCCCGTAGCTCCCGTCAATGCTCTAGCTGAGGAATCTGCAGCGAGAGGTCGCGGTTGAGGCAGGGGTAGAGGAAGATCTAGGGGTAGATGCCGAGGAAGAGTGGTGCCTACTAGAGATGGGGTACCAGTCAAAATTACTCCCCAAAATGAGGCCCCTCCCGTACATCATGAAGAGATAGTAAAGGATATTGAGGTTGAAAATATTGATGAGGTTGGACAAGAAAAAGAGGTGCAGGCTGAGACTACATGTATTCCTCCCTTAGATCCAGAAGATCATGTCATTCTTGAAAGAGTTGGTTGGTCCTGGAGTGCTTCCTTCTTTTCAAGCAACTCAAGCTCCCACTAATCCCCCTGTTGCTAGCTCTGCTCCCATGGTGGGCGAGACTAGAGGTAATGATGCTTTCATCCGTCCTTTGTTGGGTTCTGTTATAACTGGTAATGAGCATGAAATGTTGGCTAAGTTTTTGAAGCTAAAGCCTCTGGTATTTCTTGGTTCTGAGAGTGATGATGCTTATGAGTTCATCTTAGACTTCTATGAGAGGCTTCATAAGTTGGGAATGGTCCATCAGCATGGGGTTGAGTTCGTGACTTTTCAGCTTCAAGGTGAGGCTAAGCAATTGTTGAGAGCTTATATGGAATGTAGATTTTCAACTTTACCCCCACTCTCTTCGACCCAGTTTCATGCTCTGTTTTTAGAGAAATATGTGCCTAGAACTTTGAGAGATCGCAAGAAGGATGAGTTCATGACTTGGGAGCAAGGTGGTATGTCTGTGGCAGCCTATGAGGCCAAGTTCCATGCATTGTCTAGATATGCTACTCAATTAGTGACCACTGAGGAGGAGAGGATCCGCTTATTTATTAGGGAACTAAATTTTGAGTTGCAGGTATTATCTGTTCATATGACCTCTGTAGGGAGGAGCTTTAATGAGGTAACAAACTTTGTGAAGAAAGTGGAGTGGGGTGAGGCGAGATGGTCAGGCTAAGCCATTGGCTAAAAGGGCAAAGAATTCAGGTAACTTTCAAGGTTATTACAACAAGGGTCCGCAAGGCCAACGCTTGCAGCCAAGCCAATTCAGTCCGCTATGCCCGCTTCTATAGATAATTACTCGGTAATTCCATCTCATAATTTGATTCAGGATAGCCACGGAGTCGCACCTTCAACGGGCAGTAGGCCATCTTTTGATCGTACATGTTACAACTGTGGAGAGCCTGGGCATGTGAGGAGAGATTGTCCCCACCCACGTGAGTTGGATTCTGTGCAACAGTAGACTAAAGCAGTGGTACCCGCGGGAAATGGTAATAATGGTCGAGGGCGTCCACAAAGTGGGCTAGGAGGTAATCAGTGAGGCCGTGTGGGTAGACGAAATGGTAATGCAGGCAGAGGTAACGCACAACCAGGTAGGGAAGTCTCTCGACATGATGATAGAGCTCAGTGTTATGCCTATACAAAGCAGTTTGTATAGGCTTGCTCCCAAGGGGGGGGGGGATAATGTGCTTAGATATAAAGGTCGTTGAGTGTTCTAGATGTACATGAGTTAGGTTTGCTTGAAATTCTCCCCTTAAGAGGTGTAGTGAGTTTGGTAAGTTTAGTCCCAATTTTGTAGGCTCTTATGAAACCTTGAGTGGTGTTGGTGAGGTTGTTAGTGAGCAAGAGTTGCTTAATCAGAACCTCCCTATTTTAGAAGTACCAGTTGGGATCTTAGACCGACAAGTTAAGAAATAATAGAGTAAGGAAGTTGATCCATGAAAATGTTGAGGAGTAGTATTTTAGTAAGGGTTGTAGTTGAGGGTGCTACTTGGGAGGCCAAGGGCCAATGAGAAATACCGATATCCTCATTCTCTTCCTTCTATTCCTATTCAAGCCTAAGACAAAGAGTTCCTTTTGGCTTGTTTCATGTTTTAGAGTCATGTGTGATTATGTGTTTCCATGGTCTCCATATGTTATGCATGTTCTTGACGAATTTATGTTTAAATGAGAAAATGAGTTTTTATGATTTATGTTCCTCATGTTGATGTGCATTTAGTATGAGTTGCATATATGCTTCATGAGGTGAATTGTAGAACATGCTTAAATGTGCTTTTGAGAATGATTGCATAAATTGCTTAATGATGTTATGATGAGCATGATTTGAGTTGGAGAAGGTAATTCCTCCAATAAAATGAGAAATGTTGAAGTTTTCATGCATCATGAGTTTGTAGATGTAGTTCCTACTTCCTTGTGTTGCATTGAGTATGTATGAGATGGAGTTGATGTTTCCTCCTAGTTTTGTGCATTGTTTATGATGTTTCATGCATGATGGGATGCTAGTCTTGAGTCTCTAATTCCGTAAATGTTTAAGGTGTCATTCGAGAACGAATGTTCTCAAGGGGGAAATATTGTTACGATCCGGAAAAACTAGTAGGTGAAACTAGAGCCTAACTAGTTTGTTGTTGAATTTGCAATGGGGTTTTATGTTGTAAAATGTCTTCCCGAGCTTAGGTTGAGGCGTTTAGGGGTTAAACGTCAAGGTACGACCCCCCAAGGACCAACCAAGGGTCCTTGAGGAGGACCCTAAAGTCTAAACCCTGCCCAACAACCAAAAAACTATCAAAAAGTTGTGACCTACGGATGGGACCTACTCCCTGTAGGTCCATCCACGCCCTGTAGGGCAAGGTCATAGGTCAAGGGCTAAGATGGAAAGTTGCTGACCAAAACCACGGTTAGCCAGAATGGCTCGTGGACCCACCCACGGTCCGTGGGTGGGGTTTCGTGAGTCACCACCTGTAGGCTGTCCAATTCGGCCAAGTGGGGGACTAAATGGTAAATTCATGGGGTTGTTAAATGAGTTAGGGGTCATTTTATTTTTATTATTTAGAGTTAGTTTAGGCATTTTAAAGTATTAAACTCCCTTTTACAACTTATTATTTCCAAAACACATATAGAAACTACCCTCCTCTTCAAATAATTCTCTTTCTAGAAACCACCATTGGAGAAGAAGAAGTCAAGGTTTCAAGCTCAAGATTTCATCCTTCTCACCCAATTTTGGTGGAGTTTCTTCCATAGAGGTATGGTAGTCTTCATCCTTGATTAAGTTTCACTCAAGAAGCCCTTTCAAAAGATGATTTCAAAGTTTCCAAAATCCCCCAAAACCTAGGGTTTTCAATCTATGGCATGGATTCACTATCAAAGCAATTTCGAAGTGTTTATTGTCTTATATTATGATCAATTTGATAAATTAGTAATGTTTTTATGATGAATTACCTATGAATCCATTAATCCCCCTATTTTGTCAAATTGGAACTCAAAGTGTGGGTGATGATTTATGTGGGTGGATTGTGATCAAATTATGCATGTAGTAGTTAATCTAATTGAAATATGTGAATATCCATGTATAGAATAGTGATGCAAGATGCGAATCATGAATTTTCATCTAGGGTTCTTGAAGGGCTTTGAATGAAGAATCTATACATGACTATGAGAATTATGTATATGCTTTGTGATTTCAATGAAAGTAATGTGATCATGTCTAGAATACAATTGTGTTATTATTGAAAGGTTATTCTCAATCTAACACTTATGAATGCTGATGATATATGTGAAAGGTTATTCTCACATACACACATTCATGAATGAAGAATGAATGAAGTTTCTAAGATTATGTTAATGATGATATGTTGATTGAAAGGCTATTCTCAATTGTACACTAATGAATGATAATGACATGTTGTGAAAGGACTTTCTCATAATATGGGGATTCTTAGTTGAAAGGCTATTCTCATCTTTGAATCTATGAGCTATCTAATGAATGAATGTTGGGTTGAGATGGATGCTCATCCGTGAGTTGAGGCAGGGTATCTAGTAACAATATCTATATCCCATTTTAATGAATGTTGGGTTTGCGATGGATGCTCATCCATGAGTTGAGGCGGGATATCTAGAAGTAATCTCTTATTCCAGAATAATGAACTAAAGTAATGAATGTCAAGTATTCTGTGGGGAATAATGCTAAGCACCGAGAGGATATGGATAGAGATGGATGCTCATCCGTGAGTTGAGGCGGGGTATCTAGTAGCAATCTCTTGAGATGGATGCTCAACCGTGAGTTGAGGCGGGTATCTAGTAGCAATCTTTGAGATGGAAGCTCAATCGTGAGTTGAGGCGGGGTATCTAGTATCAATCTCCATATTCCATAACTATGTGCCCATATAGGTTTATAGCTAGTGGATCCACCTAAGCTAAAAGATAACGGTCCTACCTTAGGCAAGTAGGAATCTCTTATTCGGTGTGGGTAACATCGGGATTCCATGATTTGCTCACATGGTCTATGTCGGTTAAGGCTTACCCTCACAAAGAATGTTAATGAACCATGGTTTCTCAAGAATGCACTACTTAGTTTGGGTGGGGGTATGGGACTTCATCCATGCATTGCAAAAGTAGGCTTTGAGAGTAGTCATGGTGTGTTCCTTTTTGTATGATGTTTTATATTGCCATCATGTGAGATGCGTGCTTTGGTTACTCAAGAGGTTTGATGAAGTGTGGGTGGTAGTATGGGATGTCATTCATGCATTGCACGAGTAGACTTTGAGAGGGCTACGGTGGGTTCTCAATGTCATAATGTCTAATGAAATGAATGAGCTTATGATGATGATAAATAGAATGTTGATTTAATGTCTAATGAAATGAATGTGCTTATAATGATGCTAGTGGGAATGTTGACTTAAATGCTTAATGTAATGATGTACGCTTTACTTGGATTGTATTATGAGTTACTTTCCTTGTCATGACTAATGAAATGTATATGTTTCTTATGCATGAGTATTGACTAAATATGAGTATGACAAATGGTAGGTTCATCTAAGGTGGTCTTAGTACTTACTAGGAATAGTAGTATGGAATGCTATTCTTACATTGCACAAGTATAGCTTAGGTTTATCTAAGGTGATGGTCCTAATGTGATGTAATGACTTATATGTTGATTATGTTTGTATCTTATGCCTTTTATACTAAAGTTCATGATGTTTTTCAAAATCGGCATAATGTATGGTTTTCAACCAAAATGTCCTTTTTTAGCATGGTTTTTGCATGGCTATCATACTTAGTACATTTTTGTGTGCTAACCCATATTTCTACATTTTTCACAAAGCGTAGGGTTTGGACTTGAGTTCTATTCTTGGAAGATGGGTTTCTAAGGAGCAAGGAGTTGAAGATTTGGTGAGTCCTCATAATTTCGAGGACAAAACCCACCTTTCCCTTTAAGTCTTTTATTTTATATTTAGAGCTTTTGTATGGGCTGCGTCCCAAAGTTTTAAGTCTTATGGTTCTAGATGGTTTGAGAAAAAGTATAGAAAGACTTCCGCTTGATTTTTATAAAAATGACTTCGATTGTATGGTTTTAAAGAGTTTTAAATTCCGCACTATTTCTTATGCCTTATGTTATGAATGTTATGAGGCTTGTATGAGGCTCTTCGGAGTTTTGTACGCCATGTTACGTCCAGGGTATAGGCTCGAGTCCTAACAAGAAATTCTGGGAAAGGAAAAGTTAGAGTGGGAAGGGGTGTACAAGCCTAAGCAAGTAAGATCATATCCTCCATTCGGGCTAGGAAACTGGTAGGCAAGGGTTGTTTAGGTTATTTGGCTCATATTAGGGATGTTGAGGTTGAGAATCCATCTATTGAGTCTATTCCTATGGTGTCAAAATTTAGAGAAGTGTTTCCTAATGACTTGCCTGGTATGCCTTTGTATAGAGAAATAGATTTCTGTATTGATTTGGAGCGTGGTACGTGCCCTATTTCTATTCCTCCATATCGTATGGCTCCAACATAATTAAGAGAGCTTAAGGCTCAAATCCAAGAGCTTCTTAATAAGGGATTTATTCGACCTAGTGCCCAATTTTGTTTGTTAAGAAAAAGGATGGTAGTATGAGAATGTGTATAGATTACTGGCAATTGAATAGGGTCACTTTTCGAAACAAGTATCCTTTGCCTCGAATAGATGATCTTTTTGACCAATCGCAAGGTGCATCAGTTTTCTCTAAGGTTGATCTAAGGTCTGGTTACCATCAATTAAAAATTAGGCCTAAGGATGTGCCCAAGACGACGTTTAGAACCCGCAATGGGCACTATGAGTTTTTAGTTATGTCTTTTAGTTTGACTAATGTGCTTGCAACTTTCATGAGTTTAATGAATGGGGTGTTCAAGCCATTTCTTGATTCTTTCGTCATAGTCTTTATTGATGATATTTTGGTCTATTCAAAAAGTGAGGAAGAGCATGCCGACCATCTTCGTATTGTTCTGGGTGTTCTTGGGAAACAAAGGTTGTATGCTAAATTTTCTAAGTGTGAATTTTGGTTGACTTCTGTTGCATTTTTCGGACATGTAATTTCGAAAGAAATGGTAATGGTAGATCCTCAAAAGATTGAAGCGGTTAAGAATTGGGTTTGACCAAGTTCTGTGACTGAAGTTAGGAGTTTTGTGGGGCTCGCTAGCTACTATCGTCAATTTGTGAAGAACTTTGCTTCTATTGCCACTCACTTGAAAATTTTGACCAAAAAAGAGATACCATTTGAATGGACTGAAAAATGTGAGGAGAGCTTTCAAAAGCTCAAGACTCTTTTGACCACCGCACCTACTCTAGCATTACCGGTTGAAGGTAAATACTTTATTGTTTATTGTGATGCTTCACATTCTGGCTTGCGTGCTGTGTTGATGCATGGTAAGAATGTTATAGCTTATGCCTCACGCCAATTGAAGGTACATGAGAGGAATTGCCCAACACTTGATTTGGAGTTGGCAGCTGTAGTGTTTGCTCTTAAGATCTGGCG
>NW_006238970.1:254062-254224 GCF_000226075.1 Solanum tuberosum | reverse complement strand
ATGGCACCATTTGAGGCACTCTATGGGAGGGGATGTAGATCACCCATAGGATGGTTTGAGCTGGAGATATGAAACCTTTGGGGGTTGATTTGGTGAAGGATGTCCAAGATAAGGTGAGGAGTATTCAAGCTAAGCTTCTAGCAGCCCAGAGTAGACAGATGA
>NW_006238970.1:244375-253986 GCF_000226075.1 Solanum tuberosum | reverse complement strand
GGGGTGATGAGATTTGGCAAGAAGGGCAAGCTAAGTCCGCGATACATTGGTCCCTTTGAGGTTGTTTAATGTGTAGGGTAGTGGCTTATAGATTGGCTTTACCTCCTAACCTTTTAGGAGTTCATCCGGTATTTCATGTGTCCATGTTGAAGAGATATCATGGTGATGGGGATTACATCATTAAGTAGGACTCAATTGTGTTAGACAAGGACCTCCAATATGAGGAGGAACCGATTGCAATCTTGATTGTGATGTCCGGAAGATAAGGACCAAGGAGATTAAGTCCGTGAAGGTTTAATGAAAGCATCATCCAGTTGAGGAAGCTACTTAGGAAACCGAGAGGTACATGCGAGACAAGTATCCCCAATTGTTCGTCGATTCAGGTAATACTTCATTTCTTTTTGAGCTTATCTTTCCTAAGTTTGTCACTCGGGGACGAGTGATGGGTAAATTGGTATCTATTGTAACAACCGGGTTCCGTCGTTATAGAAAAGCCTGTGGGAAAATTTTTTGGGTCGGAAAACTTTTTCATAGTAACTTGAAATTTCCCAACCTAGTCTAGATTTGGACGAAATTGGAATCATTAAGGTGTAGGGAAATCTGATAACAATTGGATGGCTTATTTACGATTTGATTACATGAGTTGTTAGACAAGTCGTTAAGGAAACCGTACGACTTTACGAAATTGAATTCGGGTGAGTAGAACTCCCGGAATCGATCTTAGCGTGAACGATATTTTTCTGAGCATCGTTGGTTTAAGGTGTGTTGTGAAATAGGGGTCTTGGAATTATTAAAATAGCTCACTGTTTCGTGCAAGCCGCTTTGGCAGTGGTTTTAGTCACTGTAGCAGGGTGAGGGTCGTTGTGGTGGGCTCGACGCGATTTAAGGTTGTAAATAAACCCCAAAACGTCTTTATTCTGTACTTTTTAGTTTTTAGAGATAAGGAACGAACCCCATGAGATTCTAGACAATTTTCCACCATTTTTTAGGCTAAAGGTAAGATTTTAACTCCTCGAATCCATTTTTCGATCTGTAGAACGTAATCTAATGGGTAATTATCGATGGGGAAGGGTTTTTGAACTAGAATTTATGATGGAAACAACCCTAATTGGGAGATTAGGATCATGGGTTTGATCTAGGTTTCATAGAATTGTTAATAATTTGGGTAATTAGTAATTGTTTATTGATTCCCGCATTATATTGATTATTTGTAGACCAAGAACAAGTGGAACGAATCCGGAAAGGGAAGGATCAAGTTTCTTAGGGTTTCAAACTTGTTTCGAGGTAAGTGATGGTTGTGATTCTATGATTGTGTGATGTATGTTTGTCTTGCTTCATTATGATACATATATGTATGTGGATGTTGCATTATTGATCACACTTGTTGTAAATGAGGATATATGATTGATAAATTCCATTGAATCATGACTTGATTGTATGATTATGAGAATGTACTTTTTGATTGTGATTGTGGCTTGTTGAATGGATCGGGTGTTGCATTTCGACATACTAACTTGGATCGGTTGCTACGTTCCGGCATAAATATGGGATTGGTTGCCACGTTTCGGCATAAACATTGGATCGGGTACCATAATCTGTTATGCTAACTGTTTGGGTTTGGATTCCATGAGAGGGCGAATGACTTGTCATAATTGTGTATCTTGAGAAATGTGAAGTTGTTTGTTGTTCGTAAATGTTGATAATATTGTACATGTTCGATATATGCATGTGATTATATTGTTGTATTGATTTATGTATGTTACACTTAGTGGGATAGCCGTGTGATCCTACCAGTACACTGTGGTTGTGTACTGATACTGCACTTGCTCTTTCTTTGTTGAGTACAAGGCATCTTCAAGCGGCTATTGACAGACCTCGCTTAGAAGATCAGTGATCGTTTGAATTCAAAGGTGAGTCGTTTCTTCCGAGCTGCCATGAGTTCTCTCTCGTTTATGTCCACATTTCGGACTTAGACTTTTCTAGTTAGTTATTACTTCATTAGCTTGAGGTTGTATCACTTTTTGTTTAGACTTTTGGTTCCTTGTTAGATGTTTTGGTACATTGACTTTCAGGTTCTAGGTATATTTTCCGCATTGATAGTTATTAGATCTTTTGGAAGTTTATGGGAACTTCAGTTTTAGCTATTATTCCTGTTTTCGTATCCTTAAATGCTTTATATTTTGGTTTGGTTGCTTGGTTTGGGTTATAGTAGTAGTTCTCCCACCGGAGGATTAGTGTGGGCGCCAATCACGACGATTTGAGTCATGACATTTTATGCTCAATTTTGATGATTTTCTCTAACCACTTTCTCCGCCCCATTTATTATCTTTTGATTATTTTTCTATTCTTTTTTGGGGTTTCTTTTCGACTCTAACCCCTATTAATGATAAGCTATTGATAAGAAATAAATTGTTTTTGATTACATAAATTTTAGTTTATTTTACTATTAAAATAAGGTAATTTTTATAGATTTTTGCATCGAAAATTGACTTTGTTCATTACTTGTTTATTTTTCTCTTGTTCTATTTTTCACTAAGTCATGATTTTTATATAATAATAAAAGTCTTGGATCTAATTCTTGTCAAGCCATGGTAACATGGTTAATTTACTGTTATTTATTGTCTTGATTTAACTTCTTTAGATACTTAAAGAGTATTTGCTTGATGATCGAAGAATATTATTTCTATTTTTTTATACTATTAATTTTTCGGTTAATAGTGTCTATAATATTTCTCTGTATGCAACCAAGAGTTTGAGATATATGTAATTTTAATGTCCTTACATCATTTTTTAAGTTTTATAAGAATACTCTAAATTATTTAAGATGTGATTTTGAACTAAACATGGAAGCTATTTGCATTTTCAAATTCTGTTTCTAATTTGTTTATGTTTAGTTCTATATGACTGTATTGTCATCTTATTTCCTCCATGTTTTAGATAATATTAATCGACTTAAGACATTCAACATATTTCACTTCATTAATTATAAGAAAATATAAAAAAAATGTTTGATATAATTATGTAAAACATGTAAAATTGTAAAAGTCAATTTTACTAACTATACTATCAAAACCTTAATTTGATAAGGTTTCATCTTTTTAAACTATTTTTTACAATATCATAATTTATTATATTAATAGATGCATCCTTTTCTACATGAGACACCATGAAATAGTTCAAAAGTTCATCATTCATCCGATTTCAGATGTCATTTTAAATAAACTTCATTCTCCCAAAAGCTCTTTGAAATGATGCATTAAAACCTAGTAGAAGAAACAAATTTAATCATTCAAAATATTAAAAAAAAAATAAGTGCTTCTTTGTTTGAACTAATTTTCATGAGGGACCATAAAGTCCATTTAGATTAGAAAATTATCACATACATCTATAATGTAAGTCACATGCTGACTTACAATAACATCCTAATGATCTAGCCTTTGACGACATATTTGGTTCTCTTAACTATGAATAAATACAAATTCTTAAAAAATGATAGTTTCATTGAATGAATTTTCTATTATGATATAAGGAAATCTCAAAAAAGGAAAAGGAAGAAAATTGAAGCTAAAAATATGCAAAAGTAAATCCATGACGGAAGCCTAAACGAATTGTCACAGGCTCGACGGACCGTCATGTCCATCGTTAGAGGTTAATAGGGGCACCCCTAAAGGTAGGTTCTGACAGTCCACCCGATGAATTATCACCTATGTGATGGGCCGCCAGGCAGACCATCGTTAAGGGAAGTCATACCAAGCTACTTACTAACGACTACAGAAAATGCAAATGGACCAACACATCTATGATGGGCCGTCAGATGAAACGTCGGACAAACTTCGAAGGACCAGCTGTTCTTTTTTTAATTTCACATTTCATGAAATTATTAATAGTATTTTCTAGGGTTTAAAAAAAATTATCTTTAGTTTTTAGTGAATAACAATGTACTCTTTATTGAAAGTTTATTCAGAGATTTTTTTAATCTTGTGTAATGATTCTTTTTTAGATACTTGGATATTTCTATGTGTACTTCCTACTCTGCTTAGTACACAGAACCTACAAAAAATCACAAATAACTTTTAGTAAGGTGAGTTTCCTCCCACAAGTGTCTTTTTTTTTTCGTCTTGAATGACTTTTTTTAAATATTTTTCTTAACATATTACAATCACCGGTTACCTCCTGTGTAGTGTTTGATTTAACATGACCACACAATGAAAGCTGGCATAGTCACGCAGTTTCATGATCAAAGGATCCCCACAATAATAGTATATTTGTAGTCTAATCCTATTATCTAATGTTTCTAACATTACCTTTTTGTACTTGGTGTTCCATTCTTGCCCATGTTTGGTTACATCATTTATTACCTTTGTAACTTCCTTCTTATACATGTTATCTTCACCTGCTACAGTTTTTTGAAAGTTTGATTCACTATATCAAGTGTCTTCCAGAATGTATCTAATATGATGGTGTCATGAATCTCATGATATTGTGGTGACAAAATATCTTTGAATCTTATTGATGATTTTAATTCTTTTTAAATGTCCTCTATATATTTGAAGTACAAGATGTTATCAACCGTTTGCATTCATGCAACCACTAAACTCCACTTATAAATTAGGATGTGGACTATCTACAACCATGATTTGGATTGGTGTTATAAATTAGGATGCAACCACTATTTGGAAGAAGCTACTCTTATACAGTTTTTGATTTGGATTGCAGTTATCATTATTGTCTTTTCTAATATTATGCTGTGATAATTGAATATATCTATTTCATTAGATTTAACTTAGCACCGATAGAATTTTTAAGTGGAGGCATAAATGAGATATTCTCTAGTGGAAACCTCTAGTTCCAAACAACATGCACAATATGATTGTCTTAGATTGCTTAGCTAGTGGATCCACATAGCTTTTATGATATGATACGGAGTTCTACCTTGGCAAGGGGCAAAATGTTCCACTAGTGAGTTTTAGTAGGTGTCATCATGGCCATTGATTTTGGATCATGATATGATATAATAGAATGTCAAAAACATAGAAACTAGAGTTTTCACCGAAGAAGTAAATTTCCTACCCTTCATAATATTGTTTTTTTTGTAGGCCTAGTTGACTAAAATGAAACTGGTGATACCGAAATGTATAAATAAAGATAGATGAGAGGTAGCGCTGAATTCCAATAGGGGTTGTAGATTTGACAATAAATATTTTTGGTTGAATAAAAACTTTACTTGTTGACCGAAAAAAATCTACATAATTAACCTTATTTAGAAAAATAACTATTAAATTTTAAATTTATAATTATTCATTAAAATAGTTTATTACTTATTATTTAGGATATATCAAATCCAATTAATCTAATAAAATTGAGCAACAAAATTAATTTATTACCATTTTTAACCTACACAAATCTCACAAAAATAATTAAATTTCCATTACAATTTGAACTTCAAATATTATATTTGGTAAGAATATAATGAAGACATCTATTTAAAAGGGGTTTTCCTCTACTGAGAAGCAAATTATATACCACACTAAATAAATCAATCTTCTTTATTATTAACCTTAGTCGAAATTTCCTATACCAATGGGTTCTTCAAAACAGAAGATGATCAAGTGAGTTTTTATTCGATGTTCTTTATATATTTTTTATGTTTTGTTTGTTTTTATAGGCTTCAAGATATATTTATGGTGCTTTTAATATTTAGTGAGAGGATCAAGAAAGAATTCAAAAATCTTGAAAACAAAAGAAAAACACTTGTCTTCAATTATGAATTCCAAAGTAAACTGATAGAGAGAAACAAAACTTGCTCTGCCACTGCTAAAGAAGAACAAAAGAAGCTTCTTAGTGAGTTCCGTAATGATTGCGACCGATTGCAGGCGGAGGTAAATTTTCATTTAGCAAATATTCGTTTATGAATTTTTTCAAGTTAATTGATTACTAACTTTATGTGGCCTTTTCATTTGCAGTATGATAAGTGGTTACCTATTGTGGAAAGATTGAACACATAAGCTGCAAGATATTAGTGTTGGTCATAGAAATTTTTGATGAGATTGCATATTACATGCTTATTTCTTTAGTATGAAGGGACAAATATTGGGTATTATTAAGAAAATTGTATCTTTCTCTTTGGAAATTCTAGTTGTGATGTTAAATGAAATAAATTATAGATTTTCTAATGATAATGTTTTTATATATATATAAAGTCAAATAAATTATTTTTTTAAAATTGCAAATAGTAGTAGATGATTACAAATGAAAAGAATTATTGAAAGAGATTGATCAAATTATTTCATTGTAAATTTATCTTAACACTATGTTTTTTAATTCTAAGAATTGATGTTAGGTGAAATTTTGATAAATTTCAAAAGCTCTTATCTCTGTATTCAAAATTTCCAATCTACAAAGCGTTCAATACTAATTACTTAAAGTGTAAATTCATTAAATGGATACTTTTAATCTACCTCGAATTATTGATACTACACACAAAAGAAAACAAAATACAAGTCAATCATTAAAATATATTTAAATAATCAATTCAGTGTTTTCATTTATTGAATAAAAAAAACATTCACCCTCCTTTTAATTTTTAGAATAATTTTAACGTATCGAGAAATATACTTTAAAGTTTATCTACGAAGGACTTTAATCTTGGTGGGTTCAAAATAGTCCCTTAAATATTTTATTATTTGACCAAAACGAGCAGTTTTGTTCTTATTTAAATAATTAAAAAAAATTATCTATTAGATTGTGGAAATGTAATTTATTCTTTTTTGAAAAGACTAGAAAATTAATACAAAATATCGTGAATCACAATGCTAAAAACTACATGGGTCAAACGTCGTCTTTATTTTTTTTTTAAATAAGTAATATAATGTATGAACCCAAAAGTTAGAAGAAAAGTTTGCCTTTATGCTCAATTTTGATGATTTTAACCGCTTTCTCCAACCCATTTATTATCTTTTGATTTTTTTTCTTTTTTTGGGTTTCTTTTCGACTCAAACCCCTAATAATGATAAGCTATTGATAAGAAATAAATTGTTTTCGATTACGTAAATTTTAGTATATTTTAATATTAAAATAAGTTAATTTTTATAGATTTTTACATCGAAAATTGACTTTGTTCATTACTTGTTTATTTTTCTCTTATTCTAATTTCTCTAAGTCATGATTTTATATAATAATAAAAGTCTTGGATCTAATTTTTCTCAAACCATGGTAACAAGGTTAATTTACTGTTATTTATTATCTTCATTTAACATACTTAAAGAGTATTAGTTTGATGACCGAAGAATTTTATTTCTATTTTTTTATACTATTAATTTCTCGGTTAATAGTGTCTATAATATTTCTCTGTATGAATCCAAGAGTTTGAGATATATGTAATTTTAATGTTCTTAAATCATTTTTTAGGTTTAATGAGAAAACTATAAATTATTTAAGATTTGATTTTGAACTAATCATGTGTCACGACCCAAAAATGGACGTGATGACACTCGTCTTATCCCACCAATACAAGTCAGCCTAAAACTCAACCATTGCGATAAAGTGTGGAAATAATATATAAGTAACTTAATAAAAAAAACCCAAAACCTGGTTGTCAAGTGTACAAGCCTCTAAAGTATTACAATTGATTCAAAAGAAAAACACAAGTCTCAAATGACATTGTTTTTAGAATAGAACAAGATCATAAATAGGAGTAAGTAGGTCCACTGAGATGACAAACAGCTACCTCACAGATCTCCAAGAAGCCTCGGAAAAGAAGATAATGAAAAGTATCACAAAAATTTAGGCTCGTAACCTACAAAAATTGTAAAAGCAAGGGGTGAGTACCAAACCACACGGTACTCAGCAAGTAAGCCTCTAAACACAAGCTAAGGAGATAAAATACGGGTACTCCTTACACCCCCAACCGAACCTCCACAGCTACAACCTGCATAATATCAGCCCAACCTAACAGTTTACAATTTACAAGCACATATCTCAACAAATTCTAACAATCACATATTCCCAACAACAAGCTCAATATTCATCAATCACAACCTCCACAACTACAACCTGCATAAAACCAGCCCAACCTAACAGTTCATAATTCACATAGCACACAGCTCAACAACAACACTCTAACAATTACATATCCTCAACAACAAGCTCAATATTCATCAATCAAAGTTTCACATAGAGGCACTCACAAGATCAGCAAAACACAATATTCAGTTCACTAATGATAAATATATGCAATGTAATGGAATGTAATGTCAAGTATAGTAATGCATGTCTAATCTAGTGATACACACCCGTTGTCTCTCAGTCCAGGACTCATGGGGGACATATTTGTTCATGCATCCGTCGTGGTGCGCGACACGTCCCTCGATAATAGTATCCATCGTGGCGCGCGATACGTCCCTCGATATATAGTATCATCGCGGCACGAGACACGTCCCTCGAAATATAGTATCCATTGCGGCGCACGATACGTCCCTCGAAATGATACATCCTCTTTAATTTCTTATTCTTTCTCAATTCACATAACATCTGTCACAACCATGTCTAAGAACAATGCAAATGACATATTCACACAAATAATGAGGAGATGACCATTTTCATTACATTGCATAATTCACAACAATGCAATCATGATACAACATCAACAACGAATCAATAAACACACAAATAATTAATCACATAGCCTTTTATTACCCCTTTTTCACTATTAGAATTATGCAATATGGACAAGTCAACCCATCACCAAGTCCCATTACTTCCCAACACATACCACGAGGAAATACACGATTCTATGCACTTAACAAGGGTTTAGAAATCCACTTGCCTCAAACAATCGAACAATTACTCCGGGACTTGAGCCTTCCTCTTTCGTCGTACTTCCACATCAATAAAATATATTCAAATAAATAACCACAATAAAATTTCGAACTAACAACACTCATATTACTATATTTATAGCCTAGACCCAAGAACTCACCCAAATCTATGACTAAGATCTTAAATCTTGATGTCAATTAACATGTCAACTCGCATATTACCAAATTCCAAGCCTAGGATTAAGTTTCAACTTCTCCAAACACAACAAACCTAATAGCTTTCATGTAATATAATACATCCGATATTTAATTACATATATCAATATATCAAACTTGGATCTTAATATGAAAACTATAAGAAAAAATCAAAAATCAATTACATAAAAGTTCCAGAACCCTAGAATTAAGCCAAATCCATTTTTACTTCATATTGTTCATAGTAATAAGAAACATAGGAAGAAACATACTAGTAGAGAGCTAAGAAAAATAAGAAGAAAATTAAACAAATTATATCTGGAATATAAACAGCTTAATATCACAAAAACTGATAACGAAAAATTAGATCAATTAATAGATAATATATCTAAATTAGAATATAAATATATTCAATATTTAAAGATACAATGAATAGCGAGAATAACGAATATAAAGAAAAACTTACTGAAATAATTATAGCGAAAAGACAAGAATTAAAACATAGGCAAAATAGACTTAATAATAACATATTCGCAGGAATTTGTAAAAAATCTATAATAGCACAGAAAAAAACTATTTTATATCTAGAAATACAAATAG
>NW_006238970.1:244062-244367 GCF_000226075.1 Solanum tuberosum | reverse complement strand
TAGTAGCACAGAGAAAAACTATTTTATATCTACAAATACAAATAGAAAACTTAGAATACAAACTACAACACAATTTATAAATGAATAAAGAAGAGTACGCAATAGATGAAAAAACATATGAAAACTATGACGGATTAAAAATAAATATAATATATTCTAATCAAGGAAGAAGATATAAGAAAATAGGTGACAATATAAATTTAATGTTAGAAAAACAAACGGTAAAACTAGAAGATAGTTTAACTGCTGTGATAAGAATAACAAAAGAAAATGAAGAAATAGATAGAAAAACGGAAATTGAAAAA